>NC_058082.1:579084215-579384215 GCF_014858855.1 Bufo gargarizans
GGTCCCGTCACACATCTGGCTTCATGACAGCAGAGAATCAGTCTGCATGTCATAGCAGAGAATCAGGCTTCCACGTCAGCCACCACTGCAACAGTCCATTGTCATAAATTTAGGCCCAGCACCCAGGCAGAGGAGAGAGCTCCCGTAAAAGAGGATCTGGCTTCATGTCAGCAGAGAATCAGTCTGCATGTCATAGCAGAGAATGAGGCTTCACGTCACCCACCACTGCAACAGTCCATTGGCATATATTTAGGCCTAGCACACAGGCAGAGCAGAGAGGTCCCGTAACAGACAATCTGGCTTCATGTCAGCAGAGAATCAGTCTGCATGTCATAGCAGAGAATCAGGCTTCACGTCACCCACCACTGCAACAGTCCATTGGCATATATTTAGGCCTAGCACACAGGCAGAGCAGAGAGGTCCCGTAACAGACAATCTGGCTTCATGACAGCAGAGAATCAGTCTGCATGTCATAGCAGAGAATGAGGCTTCACGTCAGCCACCACTGCAACAGTCCATTGGCATATATTTAGGCCTAGCACACAGGCAGAGGAGAGGTTCATTCAACTTTGGGTAGCCTCGCAATATAATGGTAAAATGAAAATAAAATAGGATTGAATGAGGAAGTGCCCTGGAGTCCAATAATATATGGTTATGGGGAGGTAGTTAATGTCTAATCTGGACAAGGGACGGACAGGTCCTGTGGGATCCATGCCTGGTTCATTTTTATGAACGTCAGCTTGTCCACATTGGCTGTAGACAGGCGGCTGCGTTTGTCTGTAATGACGCCCCCTGCCGTGCTGAATACACGTTCAGACAAAACGCTGGCTGCCGGGCAGGCCAGCACCTCCAAGGCATAAAAGGCTAGCTCTGGCCACGTGGACAATTTAGAGACCCAGAAGTTGAATGGGGCCGAACCATCAGTCAGTACGTGGAGGGGTGTGCACACGTACTGTTCCACCATGTTAGTGAAATGTTGCCTCCTGCTAACACGTTGCGTATCAGGTGGTGGTGCAGTTAGCTGTGGCGTGTTGACAAAAGTTTTCCACATCTCTGCCATGCTAACCCTGCCCTCAGAGGAGCTGGCCGTGACACAGCTGCCTTGGCGACCTCTTGCTCCTCCTCTGCCTTGGCCTTGGGCTTCCACTTGTTCCCCTGTGACATTTGGGAATGCTCTCAGTAGCGCGTCTACCAACGTGCGCTTGTACTCGCGCATCTTCCTATCACGCTCCAGTGCAGGAAGTAAGGTGGGCACATTGTCTTTGTAGCGTGGATCCAGCAGGGTGGCAACCCAGTAGTCCGCACAGGTTAAAATGTGGGCAACTCTGCTGTCGTTGCGCAGGCACTGCAGCATGTAGTCGCTCATGTGTGCCAGGCTGCCCAGGGGTAAGGACAAGCTATCCTCTGTGGGAGGCGTATCGTCATCGTCCTGCCTTTCCCCCCAGCCACGCACCAGTGATGGACCCGAGCTGCGTTGGGTGCCACCCCGCTGTGACCATGCTTCATCCTCATCCTCCTCCACCTCCTCCTCATCCTCGTCCTCCTCGTCCTCCAGTAGTGGGCCCTGGCTGGCCACATTTGTACCTGGCCTCTGCTGTTGCCAAAAAACCTCCCTCTGAGTCACTTCGAAGAGACTGGCCAGAAAGTGCTAAAAATGACCCCTCTTCCTCCTCCTCCTCCTCCTCCTCCTCCTGGGCCACCTCCTCTTCCATCATCGCCCTAAGTGTTTTCTCAAGGAGACATAGAAGTGGTATTGTAACGCTGATAACGGTGTCATCGCCACTGGCCATGTTGGTGGAGTACTCGAAACAGCGCAACAGGGCACACAGGTCTCGCATGGAGGCCCAGTCATTGGTGGTGAAGTGGTGCTGTTCTGTAGTGCGACTGACCCGTGCGTGCTGCAGCTGAAACTCCACTATGGCCTGCTGCTGCTCGCACAGTCTGTCCAGCATGTGCAAGGTGGAGTTCCACCTGGTGGGCACGTCGCATATGAGGCGGTGAGCGGGAAGGCCGAAGTTACGCTGTAGCGCAGACAGGCGAGCAGCAGCAGGATGTGAACGCCGGAAGCGCGAACAGACGGCCCGCACTTTATGCAGCAGCTCTGACATGTCGGGGTAGTTGTGAATGAACTTCTGCACCACCAAATTCAGCACATGCGCCAAGCAAGGGATGTGCGTCAAATTGGCTAGTCCCAGAGCTGCAACGAGATTTCGCCCATTATCACACACCACCAGGCCGGGCTTGAGGCTCACCGGCAGCAACCACTCGTCGGTCTGTTGTTCTATACCCCGCCACAACTCCTGTGCGGTGTGGGGCCTGTCCCCCAAACATATGAGTTTCAGAATGGCCTGCTGACGTTTACCCCGGGCTGTGCTGAAGTTGGTGGTGAAGGTGTGTGGCTGACTGGATGAGCAGGTGGAAGAAGAGGAGGAGGAAGCCGAGAAGGAGGAGGTGGCAACAGGAGGCAAAGAATGTTGCCCTGCGATCCTTGGCGGCGGAAGGACGTGCGCCAAACAGCTCTCCGCCTGGGGCCCAGCTGCCACTACATTTACCCAGTGTGCAGTTAGGGAGATATAGCGTCCCTGGCCGTGCTTACTGGTCCACGTATCTGTGGTTAGGTGGACCTTGCCACAGATGGCGTTGCGCAGTGCACACTTGATTTTATGGGATACTTGGTTGTGCAGGGAAGGCACGGCTCTCTTGGAGAAGTAGTGCCGGCTGGGAACAACATACTGTGGGACAGCAAGCGACATGAGCTGTTTGAAGCTGTCTGTGTCCACCAGCCTAAATGACAGCATTTCATAGGCCAGTAGTTTAGAAATGCTGGCATTCAGGGCCAGGGATCGAGGGTGGCTAGGTGGGAATTTACGCTTTCTATCAAATGTTTGTGAGATGGAGAGCTGAACGCTGGCGTGTGACATGGTTGAGACGCTTGGTGACGGAGGTGGTGGTGGTGGTGTTGGTGGTACATCCCCTGTTTGCTGGGCGGCAGGTGCCAACGTTCCTCCAGAGGCGGAGGAAGAGGCCGAGGCGGCAGCAGCAGAATAGGCCGAGGCGGCAGCAGCAGAAGAGGTAGCAGGGGAGCCTGAGTGACTTCCTTGGTTTTAAGGTGTTTACTCCACTGCAGTTCATGCTTTGCATGCAGGTGCCTGGTCATGCAGGTTGTGCTCAGGTTCAGAACGTTAATGCCTCGCTTCAGGCTCTGATGGCACAGCGTGCAAACCACTCGGGTCTTGTCGTCAGCACATTGTTTGAAGAAGTGCCATGCCAGGGAACTCCTTGAAGCTGCCTTTGGGGTGCTCGGTCCCAGATGGCGGCGGTCAGTAGCAGGCGGAGTCTCTTGGCGGCGGGTGTTCTGCTTTTGCCCACTGCTCCCTCTTTTGCTACGCTGTTGGCTCGGTCTCACCACTGCCTCTTCCTCCGAACTGTGAAAGTCAGTGGCACGACCTTCATTCCATGTGGGGTCTAGGACCTCATCGTCCCCTGCATCGTCTTCCACCCAGTCTTGATCCCTGACCTCCTGTTCAGTCTGCACACTGCAGAAAGACGCAGCAGTTGGCACCTGTGTTTCGTCATCATCAGAGACATGCTGAGGTGGTATTCCCATGTCCTCATCATCAGGAAACATAAGTGGTTGTGCGTCAGTGCATTCTATGTCTTTCACCGCTGGGGAAGGGCTAGGTGGATGCCCTTGGGAAACCCTGCCAGCGGAGTCTTCAAACAGCATAAGAGACTGCTGCATAACTTGAGGCTGAGACAGTTTCCCTGGTATGCATGGGGGTGATGTGACAGACTGATGGGGTTGGTTTTCAGGCGCCATCTGTGCGCTTTCTGCAGAAGACTGGGTGGGAGATAATGTGAACGTGCTGGATCCACTGTCGGCCACCCAATTGACTAATGCCTGTACCTGCTCAGGCCTTACCATCCTTAGAACGGCATTGGGCCCCACCATATATCGCTGTAAATTCTGGCGGCTACTGGGACCTGAGGTAGTTGGTACACTAGGACGTGTGGATGTGGCAGAACGGCCACGTCCTCTCCCAGCACCAGAGGGTCCACTAACACCACCACGACCATGTCCACGTCCGCGTCCCTTACTAGATGTTTTTCTCATTGTTATGGTTCACCACAACAACAAATATATTATTTGGCCCAATGTATTGTATTCAAATTCAGCGGGATATAAATTTGAGGCCTAGTATTTAGGCGCTGGGTGACCGGTATGGATTTAGTGACAGAATTAGACTTGGAAATGCACAGAAGCGTGTGTGTGAAGTTATTCTGAATGACCCTATGTGCACCTTGAATATTATATACCCTTTTTGGGATAGATTTCAAATAGCTCTGATATAGCAGGAACCACTAAATTATGAAATTGCTAAATTGGGAATTGTACTTCAACCCAGAACAAAAAATGTGCTTTGACGGGCACTAAATAACTTTCCCAGCTACAACAGGACAACGGTAACGAGAGATTTAGAGGGATTTAAATTTGAGGCCTAGTATTTAGGCGCTGGGTGACAGGTATGGGTTTAGTGACAGAATTAGACTTGGAAATACACAGTAGCGGGTGTGTGTGAAGTTATTCTGAATGACCCAATGTGCACCTTCAATATTATATACCCTTTTTGGGATAGATTTCAAATAGCTCTGATATAGCAGGAACCACTAAATTATGAAATTGCTAAATTGGGAATTGTATTTCAACCCAGAACAAGAAATGTGCTTGAACGGACACTAAATAACTCGCCCAGCTACAGCACTAGGGACAGATTTAGCTGGATATAAATTTGAGGCCTAGTATTTAGGCGCTGGGTGACAGGTATGGGTTTAGTGACAGAATTAGACTTGGAAATACACAGTAGCGGGTGTGTGTGAAGTTATTCTGAATGACCCTATGTGCACCTTCAATATTATATACCCTTTTAGGGATAGATTTCAAATAGCTCTGATATAGCAGAAACCACTAAATTATGAAATTGCTAAATTGGGAATTGTACTTCAACCCAGAACAAAAAATGTGCTTTGACAGACACTAAATATCTTGCCCAGCAACAACAGTACAGCGGTGGGTAACGAGAGATTTAGAGGGATTTAAATTTGAGGCCTAGTATTTAGGCGCTGGGTCACCGGTATGGATTTAGTGACAGAATTAGACTTGGAAATGCACAGAAGCGTGTGTGTGAAGTTATTCTGAATGACCCTATGTGCACCTTCAATATTATATACCCTTTTAGGGATAGATTTCAAATAGCTCTGATATAGCAGAAACCACTAAATTATGAAATTGCTAAATTGAGAATTGTACTTCAACCCAGAACAAAAAATGTGCTTTGACGGACACTAAATATCTTGCCCAGCAACAACAGTACAGCGGTGGGTAACGAGAGATTTAGAGGGAATTAAATTTGAGGCCTAGTATTTAGGCGCTGGGTCACCGGTATGGATTTAGTGACAGAATTAGACTTGGAAATGCACAGAAGCGTGTGTGTGAAGTTATTCTGAATGACCCTATGTGCACCTTCAATATTATATACCCTTTTAGGGATAGATTTCAAATAGCTCTGATATAGCAGAAACCACTAAATTATGAAATTGCTAAATTGAGAATTGTACTTCAACCCAGAACAAAAAATGTGCTTTGACGGACACTAAATATCTTGCCCAGCAACAACAGTACAGCGGTGGGTAACGAGAGATTTAGAGGGAATTAAATTTGAGGCCTAGTATTTAGGCGCTGGGTCACCGGTATGGATTTAGTGACAGAATTAGACTTGGAAATGCACAGAAGCGTGTGTGTGAAGTTATTCTGAATGACCCTATGTGCACCTTCAATATTATATACCCTTTTAGGGATAGATTTCAAATAGCTCTGATATAGCAGAAACCACTAAATTATGAAATTGCTAAATTGGGAATTGTACTTCAACCCAGAACAAAAAATGTGCTTTGACGGACACTAAATATCTTGCCCAGCAACAACAGTACAGCGGTGGGTAACGAGAGATTTAGAGGGATTTAAATTTGAGGCCTAGTATTTAGGCGCTGGGTGACAGGTATGGGTTTAGTGACAGAATTAGACTTGGAAATGCACAGAAGCGTGTGTGTGAAGTTATTCTGAATGACCCAATGTGCACCTTGAATATTATATACCCTTTTTGGGATAGATTTCAAATAGCTCTGATATAGCAGGAACCACTAAATTATGAAATTGCTAAATTGGGAATTGTATTTCAACCCAGAACAAGAAATGTGCTTGAACGGACACTAAATAACTCGCCCAGCTACAGCACTAGGGACAGATTTAGCTGGATATAAATTTGAGGCCTAGTATTTAGGCGCTGGGTGACAGGTATGGGTTTAGTGACAGAATTAGACTTGGAAATACACAGTAGCGGGTGTGTGTGAAGTTATTCTGAATGACCCTATGTGCACCTTCAATATTATATACCCTTTTAGGGATAGATTTCAAATAGCTCTGATATAGCAGAAACCACTAAATTATGAAATTGCTAAATTGGGAATTGTACTTCAACCCAGAACAAAAAATGTGCTTTGACAGACACTAAATATCTTGCCCAGCAACAACAGTACAGCGGTGGGTAACGAGAGATTTAGAGGGAATTAAATTTGAGGCCTAGTATTTAGGCGCTGGGTCACCGGTATGGATTTAGTGACAGAATTAGACTTGGAAATGCACAGAAGCGTGTGTGTGAAGTTATTCTGAATGACCCTATGTGCACCTTCAATATTATATACCCTTTTAGGGATAGATTTCAAATAGCTCTGATATAGCAGAAACCACTAAATTATGAAATTGCTAAATTGGGAATTGTACTTCAACCCAGAACAAAAAATGTGCTTTGACGGACACTAAATATCTTGCCCAGCAACAACAGTACAGCGGTGGGTAACGAGAGATTTAGAGGGATTTAAATTTGAGGCCTAGTATTTAGGCGCTGGGTGACAGGTATGGGTTTAGTGACAGAATTAGACTTGGAAATACACAGTAGCGGGTGTGTGTGAAGTTATTCTGAATGACCCAATGTGCACCTTCAATATTATATACCCTTTTTGGGATAGATTTCAAATAGCTCTGATATAGCAGGAACCACTAAATTATGAAATTGCTAAATTGGGAATTGTATTTCAACCCAGAACAAGAAATGTGCTTGAACGGACACTAAATAACTCGCCCAGCTACAGCACTAGGGACAGATTTAGCTGGATATAAATTTGAGGCCTAGTATTTAGGCGCTGGGTGACAGGTATGGGTTTAGTGACAGAATTAGACTTGGAAATACACAGTAGCGGGTGTGTGTGAAGTTATTCTGAATGACCCAATGTGCACCTTCAATATTATATACCCTTTTTGGGATAGATTTCAAATAGCTCTGATATAGCAGGAACCACTAAATTATGAAATTGCTAAATTGGGAATTGTATTTCAACCCAGAACAAGAAATGTGCTTGAACGGACACTAAATAACTCGCCCAGCTACAGCACTAGGGACAGATTTAGCTGGATATAAATTTGAGGCCTAGTATTTAGGCGCTGGGTGACCGGTATGGATTTAGTGACAGAATTAGACTGGGATATGGCCAAAAAATAAACAGACTATTGCTGGTTAAATGCACTTGGTGTGACAGCTTCACCCTGATGTAGGCTTTAGCCAAAAAACAACCACACCATTGAGGGTTAAATGCACTTGGTGACAGGCGCAGCTTGCCCCTGATTTTGTATATGGCCAAAAAATGAACAGACTATTGCTGGTTAAATGCACTTGGTGTGACAGCTTCACCCTGATGTAGGCTTTAGCCAAAAAACAACCACACCATTGAGGGTTAAATGCACTTGGTGACAGGCGCAGCTTGCCCCTGATTTTGTATATGGCCAAAAAATGAACAGACTATTGCTGGTTAAATGCACTTGGTGTGACAGCTTCACCCTGATGTAGGCTTTAGCCAAAAAACAACCACACCATTGAGGGTTAAATGCACTTGGTGACAGGCGCAGCTTGCCCCTGATTTTGTATATGGCCAAAAAATGAACAGACTATTGCTGGTTAAATGCACTTGGTGTGACAGCTTCACCCTGATGTAGGCTTTAGCCAAAAAACAACCACACCATTGAGGGTTAAATGCACTTGGTGACAGGCGCAGCTTGCCCCTGATTTTGTATATGGCCAAAAAATGAACAGACTATTGCTGGTTAAATGCACTTGGTGTGACAGCTTCACCCTGATGTAGGCTTTAGCCAAAAAACAACCACACCATTGAGGGTTAAATGCACTTGGTGACAGGCGCAGCTTGCCCCTGATTTTGTATATGGCCAAAAAATGAACAGACTATTGCTGGTTAAATGCACTTGGTGTGACAGCTTCACCCTGATGTAGGCTTTAGCCAAAAAACAACCACACCATTGAGGGTTAAATGCACTTGGTGACAGGCGCAGCTTGCCCCTGATTTTGTATATGGCCAAAAAATGAACAGACTATTGCTGGTTAAATGCACTTGGTGTGACAGCTTCACCCTGATGTAGGCTTTAGCCAAAAAACAACCACACCATTGAGGGTTAAATGCACTTGGTGACAGGCGCAGCTTGCCCCTGATTTTGTATATGGCCAAAAAATGAACAGACTATTGCTGGTTAAATGCACTTGGTGTGACAGCTTCACCCTGATGTAGGCTTTAGCCAAAAAACAACCACACCATTGAGGGTTAAATGCACTTGGTCGCAGCTTGTGCTGGCGCACCACAAGACACAAAATGGCCGCCGATCACCCCAGAAAAATGAGACTGACAAACGGTCTGTGCAGCCTAAAAACAGTGAGCAATTGAGGATCAGCAGCTCAATGATCCACAGCTGCAGATCGATCAGTTAATCAAGTCCTTTGGAGGAGTTAATCTGCCTAATCTCGCCCTACTGTCGCAGCCGCAACCTCTCCCTACGCTAATCAGAGCAGAGTGACGGGCGGCGCTATGTGACTCCAGCTTAAATAGAGGCTGGGTCACATGGTGCTCTGGCCAATCACAGCCATGCCAATAGTAGGCATGGCTGTGATGGCCTCTTGGGGCAAGTAGTATGACGCTTGTTGATTGGCTGCTTTGCAGCCTTTCAAAAAGCGCCAAGAAAGCGTCACAAAAGCGCGAAGAAAGCGACGAACACCGAACCCGAACCCGGACTTTTACGAAAATGTCCGGGTTCGGGTCCGTGTCACGGACACCCCAAAATTCGGTACGAACCCGAACTATACAGTTCGAGTTCGCTCATCCCTACCCACTAACTATCTGCATTAAATATATAAGCTAACAAACTAACAAACTAATTATCTATCTAATGTAATGACACAGGAAAGCAGAGAGCATAACAATAACACTGCTGTCTCTCTCAGATCTGCAAAATACTGCATACAAGGGCTGCTGGGGAGGTTCTTATATAGTAAGGGGTAGGCAACTTTCCTATTGGTTGCTAGGGATGTTGCTAAGCTCAGACAAAGACATTGCAGCCTTCTCATTGGCCCGCAAGCAAGAAGGGTGGTTACTGATGAAAAAAAAATCTAGAATATTCGAAATTACAAATATATATCACTATATTCTAAATATTCGCTATTCGAATATTCACGCCCAACACTATTGGAGATCATGGATCACGGAATAATAAAAGACAAGTCAGAAAGCTGGGTCGCACCTTTACCGTTTAAACCCCAGAGACAACGTTTACCTAACAACAAAGAACTTGTCTACAGGCGATTCATCTCCTTCAAACACAAACCTCAGAGGATACCAGAGACGAAAGAACATTTCTTTAACTTCATGGAAAGAATATTCCAGAACAACCATGCAAAAATGGCACTTGCGCTCCAAGACTCCGAGGAGTGTTGGTACTTACCCATATTTGGCGTGTATCATCCTAAAAAGCCAGGGCAGATAAGAGTAGTATTTGACTCAAGCACCAGGTGCGAAGGCGTTTCACTAAATGATGTCTTACTGTCTGTTCCAGACCTCAACAACAGACTTCTAGAGGTACTTTTACGCTACCGCAGAGATTCCATGGCATTTATAGCCGACATACAACAGATGTTCCACTGCTTCCTCATGAAGGAAGAACACAGAAACTACTTGAGGTTCTTCTGGTACTGCAACAACGACCCCAATGAAGACATTGTAGAGTACCGAATGAGAGTGCACATCTTCGGAAACAGTCCTTCCCCTGCAGTCGCTATCTACGGTATCAGGCATTCAGCCTGAGAAGGTGAAGAAACGTATGGGTCGGATGTCAGATCTTTTGTGGAAAAATATTTCTACGTAGACAACGGCTTGAAATCCACACCTACGAATGAGACCACAATCAGTCTCTTGAAAAGGGCTTAAGAGATGCTCGCTTTATCTAATTTGAGGTGGCACAAAATCACCTCCAACAGCCGTGAGTTAATGGAAGCCTTCTCATCCCACAACCATTCAAGTGATATAAAGGACTTGGATCTTAGCACCGACTACCTTCCTATGCAGCAGAGCCTTGGTTTGCTCTGGGATTTAAAGGCAGACACATTCACCTTCCAAATCAGCAAGGAAGATAAGCCCTTCACACGTAGAGGAGTTCTGTCCACCATAAACAGCTTACCGTATATGATCCTCTGGGACTCGTAGCCCCTGTTACCATCCAAGGTAAAATGATGTTAAGGGACTTCACCACAGAGATGTCTGATTGGAATGATCCGCTTCCCATCGAAAAAAAAGGACCTATTGACAGGTTTGAAGAAGCCAGCATCTAGTGGCTGCTGAGAGTGGAGTTAAGAGGAAAGTTCTGCTGACTGCACAGTGTTGTGACTGGGAGCGCGGAACCAGCAGCCGGAGCCCATGTACATGTCCTCTGGAGGGTCCTAGCCCAATACCTGCACTGAGCGGAACCTGTGAGGAGCGGGACGAGAAAGAGCAGGAGCCTACACGTGGGACATCATGATTATAAAACTCCGCCATTTGCCATACCTAGCGCACGTCCGCAACACAAAGATAGAGAGATAAGGAAGCATCGCTTGTGATTACACTCACATTTGTGGATCGCTACCCTCACCACCTAAAATAGATGACATCTAACCGTGAGTAACACAGCGATATATTCCTCAACGTATACGATCATTGATGCAAAAAAAAATTTGGATCAATATACCACTGTCCCTACTAGGTGGACATCACTGTGATTTTGCGAAAGTTCTAAAAGATAATTATGGAACTGGTACATTAAATTAATCACAGAAATATATTCTCAAAGGACACAAGGTTACGACAGTATTGAATTGCCACTTATTAAGTGTGAAGGGGAACATTGTACCTTTATACAGCCCACTATACAGATGATAACTGCTATTTGAATAGAAACAAGAACGGACTTCTTTATCCACACATAAATCAACAAAATATAATCTGCATACATCGATACAGTCTATCCAATGTGGACTGCATAATATGCTGGTGTGAGGAGAAATAGAGCTTTGATTTGTTATATAAGAAAATATATCACTTGTATATTCCTAACGTACCATATATATCGTATGGGTCCAATATACATCTCTATCCAGACATATGGTATAGCTCATTGAAAGATTTATTTTATCCTATTTTTATTTTTATTTGTTTTTTGGCATTGCGTGCATACATGTGTATAAGTTATAAGTTATAATTTTATATGTATATTACTGCTGTAATAAAATAATATTTTAACTAAAAATTTGTGTTGAGCGCGAATATTCGAAAAGCTAATTTTTTTCGCGAATATCGCAACTTCGCGATTTCGCGAATATTTCGAATATAGTGCTATATATTCGTAAAAACAAATATTATATTTTTTTTTCCACAAAATTACAGTACACATATAATTGATTGTTTCCCAAAGGTCCAAAAGCTCAGATCTTACTCACATTGCCTAGAAAGTGATTGAGGCGCGAATCTTCGTAAGGCGATTTTATTAGCGCACATGCGAATATCGGCACTTGTCCCAGAACAGAGGCAAAGGGCTTTGCATTCATACATTAGTGAATTGAGTTGCGAATCTTCGTAAGGCGATTTTATTAGCGCACAGGCGAATATCGGCACTTGTCCCAGAACAGAGGCAAAGGGCTTTGCATTCATACATTAGTGATTGAATTGAGTTGCGAATCTTCGTAAGGCGATTTTATTAACGCAAATGCGAATATCTACACTTGTCCCCAGAACAGAGAAGGCAAAGGCCTGTGCATTCATATAGTATAGCACCATATTCGCGAATATTTCGAACTTCGTAAAATTCGATTTACGAATATTCGTATTTTTTATTTTAGTTTCCACCTTACAGATTACATTGATCTGTACTCTGTCAACTACTGTCATCACCCCCCACTGTATCTCGATTGATTCCCAAAAGTCTCACATTGCCTAGAAAGTGATTGAGGTGAGAATCTTCGTAAGGCGATTTTATTAGCGCACATGCGAATATCTACACTTGTCCCAGAACAGAGGCAAAGGGCTTTGCATTCATACATTAGTGATTGAATTGAGTTGCGAATCTTCGTAAGGCGATTTTATTAGCGCACATGCGAATATCTACACTTGTCCCCAGAACAGAGAAGGCAAAGGCCTGTGCATTCATATAGTATAGCACCATATTCGCGAATACTTAGAACTTCGTAAAATTCGATTTACGAATATTCGTATTTTTTATTTTACTTTCCACCTTACAGATTACATTGATCTGTACTCTGTCAACTACTGTCATCACCCCCCACTGTATCTCGATTGATTCCCAAAAGTCTCACATTGCCTAGAAAGTGATTGAGGTGAGAATCTTCGTAAGGCGATTTTATTAGCGCACATGCGAATATCTACACTTGTCCCAGAACAGAGGCAAAGGGCTTTGCATTCATACATTAGTGATTGAATTGAGTTGCGAATCTTCGTAAGGCGATTTTATTAACGCACATGCGAATATCTACACTTGTCCCCAGAACAGAGAGGCAAAGGCCTGTGCATTCATATAGTATAGCACCATATTCGCGAATATTTCGAACTTCGTAAAATTTGATTTACGAATATTCGTATTTTTTATTTTAGTTTCCACCTTACAGATTACATTGATCTGTACTCTGTCAACTACTGTCATCACCCCCCACTGTATCTCGATTGATTCCCAAAAGTCCAAAAGCTCAGATCTTACTCACATTGCCTAGAAAGTGATTGAGGTGCGAATCTTCGTAAGGCGATTTTATTAGCGCACATGCGAATATCTACACTTGTCCCAGAACAGAGGCAAAGGGCTTTGCATTCATACATTAGTGATTGAATTGAGTTGCGAATCTTCGTAAGGCGATTTCATTAGCGCACATGCGAATTTTGCAAAGCATATGTATTATGCGATGCGAAAATTCGAATTATCGCATATGCGAAATAATAACGAATTCGAATATTCGCAAATATTTTACGAATATTCTTTCGAATATTCGCGAAATTTCGCGAATTCGAATATGGGACATGCCGCTCAACACTACTAAAAATGACAGATATAGATTTATCCAAGTGAGGTGTGCCCAACCTACCTACATTCTATACAGGTTTGAAGAATTCTCTCAAAGCTTTGACCAGCCTTTATGTGGCATGACCATATGATTCTGTGCCATCTACTGAAGTCAAGATGCAAAGAATATACATCTTCTGCGATGCTTTAGTCAAAGCAATTGCTGCCATAGCATACCTATAAACCATTGACATCATAGAACAATGCCATATAAGATTTGTCATGAGCCGGACCAAACTGGCACCTCTCCGCGAACACACGATTCCCAGACTGGAGCTCTGTGCTGCGGTGCTTGCACTGGAGTTGGCTGAACTTATAACTTCAGGAATGACCCTAGAAATCGAAGAAGTCGAGCTTTATATGGACAGCAAAGTAGTCCTAGGATATATCTGCAACGAAAGCACAAGCTTTTATGTCTACTAGTGATGAGCGGCAGGTCCCACATTCGAATTCGCAATATTTCGCGAACATTCGCTAGAATATTCATTTCATATTCGCAAATATTCATATTCGAGATTATTTTTGCGATTGCGATTAATCTAAAATTTAAAAATCGCGTAATGCGAAGTTGATTAAAAAAGAAAATATAGCAGTAAATATAGTGCTATATATTCGTTTTAAGAATATTCGTCATATTCTTAAACAAGAATATATAGCAATATAGTGAATATTTGAGAAAATACAAACAGAGCAATTTAGCTAAGTTAATATAATGCTATAACCTTTTTTTTTAAGTTGTAATTTTTCTTTTACATCTGAAGTTCATAAGAGAAAAAAATTCCGACTATGAAAAAAAGTTTATAGCACTATATTCGCTATATTGCTATAAATTCTTGTTTTAGAATATGACGAATATTCTAAAAAACAAATATATAGCAATATAGTGAATATATTTGTTATTTAGAATATTCATCTTTTTTTTCCCAATCTGTACAGTTGTTCTCATACTTCTGCCCCACAAGCGTCCCTGTCACCATGGGAGCACCTGTGGGTTAGAATATACCATCGGATCTGAGTTTTCACGATCGCAGGGAAAACTCAGATCCGATAGTATATTCTATACACAGTGGTTTATCTGCCCAAGCGGCAGAGAGGAGCAGGAGCATGAGGAGCTGGAGGGCGACGACAAAGATGATGCAGATGACCCCGACAGACCATGGCAGTATGCAGTGGAGATGGAGGAAGGAATGCCCTCCGAGTCCCTTGTGCAAATGGCCAGATGCATGCTGTCATTTTTGTGTAGTGACAGTCGCATTGTCAGGATCGGCAAAGGGATGACTACTGGCTATCCACATTATTAGACTCTCGCTACCAGTCAAAAATGGGGCAATTTATTTGACCCTCTGAGAGGGATGCAAAAATGGACTACCACAGAGACTTGCTGTGCAGTCGGTTTGTCACTGCCTACAAGAACCATCACCTGTCTTCACGAAGATCTGACACTCACACTCCACTGCCATGACTGGGGATGTTAATGTGATGTTTTAAAAAGTGGTAATTGTTTTGTGTGTGTGAAAGTCAGTAGGAAGGGAAGATGCAACACAATGTGCCACAATATGCTTATTTGAAACACAGTGTGTCACAGGGGGTCTATACTGAAATAATTTAAGACCACTTTTCGACCATTATGAGATTAGTATACTTATAAACACCAGATGGTCCATTAAGAACTATGGCCAAAGAAGGTGCAAAGTAGGACTAAGCATAAAGTTAACTCAATAAAGTTGTAAATTAAACAAAATTGTGAAGCATACACCTTGTCTATTTGACACAGCAAGCATGTGCTACATATTCAAACATGTTCCCCACTTCTCTTTATTGCCACCTATAGATGTCTACAGTACAGAGACAATGCCCAACTCTTTAAAAAATAAAATAAAATGATTTAGTCAAACCAGATGCAAATCAGTAGATAACACTGGTTAACATTCTTGCTCCTCCTCTTCCTCACCATAGAGATGGGTTCTGATTAAGGCCTCTTGGAAACGTTTTTTTTTTCCGTTTATGTTCCGTTTTTTTTAGTTCCATTCATTTTAATGGATCCACAAAAAAAGGAAGGTACTTCGTATGCCTTCCGTTTCCGTATTTAGGTTCTGTTCAAAGATAGAACATGTCCTATTATTGTCCGCATAATGCACAAGGATAGTACTGTTCTATCAGGGGCCAGCTGTTCCGTTCCACAAAAAATGGAATGCACACTGACTTATCCGTTTTTTGTTTAGCTAACCCCTAGCTAAACCAAATGAAAAACTGGACCGCTGAATTCATTGGCCTGTTGCTGCGGCTACTACCCCCTCCCCCCTTCTTCTGGTGCTACTTCTGATGGCTCCAGCAACAGTTTTGCCACTGCCCGTTTGCTTGGAGGGTCCTGGCAACTGTCTGTTGGACATACTGTACTGTAACACTAACTGTGTATGTAAAATACGCTATTCAATGTCAATGTGGACACCAAACTAACAGTAGAACAAGACAGGCTATTGATCTCAATTTGAGAATCAAGGCTTAGTAGAATTACATAGTAACATAGTTACATCTGTCCATCCAGTTCGGCCTGTCATCCTGCAAGTTGATCCAGAGGAAAGCAAAAAAAAAACCTGTGAGGTAGAAGCCAATTTTCCTCATTCCTCATGGGGGGAAAAATTCCTTCCCGACTCCAATCAGGCAATCAGAATAACTCCCTGGATCAACGACCCCTCTCTAGTAGCTATAGCCTGTAATATTATTACACTCCAGAAATACATCCAGGCCCCTCTTGGACTCTTTTAGTGAACTCATCATCACCACCTCCTCAGGCAGAGAGTTCCATAGTCTCACTGCTCTTACCGTAAAGAATCCTCTTCTATGTTTGTGTACAAACCATCTTTCCTCTAGACGCAGAGGATGTCCCCTCGTCACAGTCACAGTCCTGGGGATAAATAGATGATGGGAGAGATCTCTTTACTGACCACTGATTTATTTATACATAGTTATTAGATCTCCCCTCAGTCATCTTTTTTCTAAAGTGAATACCCAAAATTTTGACAATCTTTCTGGGACCTGTAGTCCACCCATTCCATTTATTACTTTAGTTGCCCTCCTCTGAACCCTCTCCAGTTTCTACAGCTTAGTTTGCTGTCCACTATAATTCCTACCATTTAGGCCTCTTTCACACGGGCGTCGCGTGTAAGGGCCGGACAAGATGCGGGTGCGTTGCGGGAAAATGCGCGATTTTTCTGTGCAAGTGCAAAGTGTTTTAATACGTTTTGCACGTGCGTGAGAAAAATCGGCATGTTTGGTACCCAGGCCTGAACCCGGACTTCTTCACAGAAGTTCGGGTTAGGGTTAGGTGTTCTGTAGATTTTATTATTTTCCCTTATAACATGGTTATAAGGGAAAATAATAGCATTCTTAATACAGGATGCTTAGTAAAGTGTCTATTGAGGGGTTAAAAATAATAAACAAATTTAACTCACCCCATCCACTTGATCGTGTAACGGATCTCCTCTTCTTTCTACTTTCTTCAGGACCTGGCTAAAGGACCTGTGGTGACGTTACTGAGCTCATCACATGGTCCATCACATGGACCATCACCATGTTGATGGACCATGTGATGAGCGCAGTGACATCACCATAGGTCCTTTTCATAAAAAAAGAAAGAAGGCTGAGCGTTAAAGTGGATTAAGACGTGTTTATTAATTGTTTTCTTTTTTTTGTTAACCCCTCCATCACTATTTTACTAAGCATTCTGTATTAAGCATGCTATTATTTTCCCTTATAACCATGTTATAAGGGAAAATAATAAAGATCGGGTCCCCATCCCGATCGTCTCCTAGCAACCATGTGTGAAAATTTCACCGTATCCGCACTTCCATGTGGATGCTTGCGATTTTCACACAGCCCCATTCACTTCTATGGGGCCTGCGTTGCGTGAAAAATGCACAATATAGAGCTTGCTGCGATTTTCACGCAACGCACAAGTGATGCGTGAAAATCACCGCTCATGTACACAGCCCCATTGAAGTCAATGGGTCCGGATTCACCCCACGCATTGCACCCGCGCGGATTACTCGCCCGTGTGAAAGGGGCCTTAGTATGTACGGGTGACTTGCATTTTTACTTCTAATGTGTATAACCTCACATTTTTCGAAGACCATGCAAGATGAGGCTTTTAAAGGGCTGTGACATCACAGGGACTGGCTAGCTGCTGATTGGCTGTCTGCATGGCATTATAGGTGATCTTGCATTCCCGAGCATCTTACTTTCACTTTGTAACATCTGTAGCTGCCATTTTAGGAAAAAAAATAAATCAAATGCTTCCTAAACTTTGGATCAAATTCCACTTGGGATGCTTCGATTTGCTCAACACGAGTTGCTGTCTGTACAAGGGTGAGTAACCATCCATTGCTTTAATCGATTGAAGTACTGCAGATTTTGTCATTTGTATCTCTGGATCTTGGATCAGGATCATTGAATGCTTATATTCGTTGGTTGCCATCTGCAGGGATTGGTGCTACTTGTTTTTTCCTTTTTTTATATTATAAGTAGAGATGAGGGAATTTCTTGAAATTTGTTTCAGGTCTGATTCTAAAGAACCATTTGGCAGATACTATTCGGGTACAAATAAATTTCACCCATATTAAAAGTGCTCAGACTTCACTGGCAAGTTGTGTATGACACTCTGAGGTCTTCTAGGGCTGTAGCCAACACCTTTCAAGCTCTTTAATGCCAATACTTTATTAATGTCAACGTGACAGTGATATATATGGCTATGGATTCAGCTGGAATCTAAATTTCTTTGGGAAATTTGATTAATTTACAATCTCTTCACTCATCTTTACCCATAAGTCAAAGTCGAACTCAACCACTTGCTGATCGCCCATAGGATATAAACGTCCTATGGGCAGTTATTTATCTCTAAATGGGCAATCCAGAGGGAAGGCAGGGACAGTTCCCAGGTGTCCCTGCCTTCTAGATCGCTGTATACCGCTATGCGCTTCCTGTCCCGGCCCGGTGGTCATGTGACCGCCAGGTTCGGGAGAGTGCAGGAGCTGTCGGGTCTTTCACAGACCTCGATCAGCCCTGCACTGAGGCTGTACAGCGTTGTATTCTGCTGTACAGCCTCTCTGGGGGGTGTATTTCCCTTGTAATTGGGGCTCCTATGTCAGCCCCAGTTACAGGAGAAATCAATAGTGAAAAAAAATATATGTGAAATGTCCCCCAGAGGTCTTGTATGACCTTATAGGGGACGCAAAGTGTAATATAAAAAAATAAAAAAAATAAAGTGTTATATTAAAAAAATTCAAAAAAAAGGTTTCACATGTAAAAAAAATAGAAATCCCCAATTAAGTAATAGAACAAATGTTAAAAATAGAAAAAAAAATATTGACATATTTCGTATTGCCATGTCCGTTACAGCCGGCTCTATAAATCACATGATCCACCCTATCCGATAAACACCATAAAAAATAAATAAAAACATTTTTGTCACCTTACATCACAAAAAGTGCAACTACAAGTGATCAAAAAGGTGAATGTCCCACGAAATGGTACCAATAAAACTGTCACCTCATCCCGCAAAAAATCAGCCCCTACATAAGAAAATTGCTCAAACAATTAAATACCATAGCTCTCAGAACTTGGAGACATTAAAACGTCATTTTTTGTTAAAAAAATGCTATTATTGTGTTTAAAGTGAAATAAATAAAAAAAATATACATATTAGGCATCACCGCGTCCGTATCAACCAGCTCTATAAAAGTATCACATGACCTCACCCCTCACGTAAACACCATAATAAAAATAAAATAAAATAGAAAAGTTATTTTTTGTCACCTAAGGTCACATAAAGTGCAACACCAAGCGATCAAAAAGGCATATTGCCCCCCAAAATAGTACCAGTCAAACTGTCACCTCATGTCACAAAAAATGAGACCCTAACTAAGACAATCGGTCAAAAAATAAAAAAAAGCTATGGCTCTCAGACTATGGAAACACTAAAACATCATTTTTGGGGTTTCAAAAATGCTATTATTGTGTAAAACTTAAAGGGTTTCTGTCATCAGAAAAATTGTTATGTATCTGGCTGACACTAGCGATGTGCCTGCCGCTGTTCCCTCAAAATAAAGACTTTTATAATATGCAAACGAGCCTCTAGGTGCTAGTGGGGCATTGCTGCAGCACCTAGAGGCTCCGTCTGACCTAGAGGGTCCTGAAAGAAGAAGAAAGAAGAAGATGCCGGCTACGCGATCATATGGATGAGGTGAGTTAATTTTTATTTATGTTTTTAACCCCTCAAGCCACATTTTAGTAAGCATTCCTTATTAAGAATGCTATTATTTTCCCTAATAATACAGTCAATCGACTTGTATCAGTTTACTTCATCTCCTAGCAAAAGCAACCATGTGTGAAAATCGTACCGCATCCGCACTTGCTTGCGGATGCTTGCGATTTTCACGCAGACCCATTAATTTCTATGCATCCTGCGTTGCGTTAAAAACGCAGGCTATAGAACATGCAGCGATTTTCACACAACTCACAAGTGATTCGTGAAAATCACCGCTTATCTGAACAGCCGTATTGAAGTGAATGGGTCCAGATTCAGTGCGGGTGCAATGCGTTCACCTCACGCATTGCACCCGCATGGAATTCTCGCCCGTGTGAAAGGGGCCAAAGTGTAATAATGAATGATCAAAAAATCATTTGTACCCAAAATGGTACCAATAAAAACATCCACTCTTCCTGAAAAAAACGAGCCCCTGCACAAGACGATTGGCAGAAAAAAATAAAATAAAAATATGGTGTTCAGAAAATGGAGACACAAAAACATATTTTTTTCAAAAATACTTTATTATGTAAAACTGAAACAAACAAAGGAGACATATTTGATATCATTGTGTCCGTAACATCCTGCTGTATAAAAATAGCAAAAAATATCACATGATCTACCCTGTCAGATGAATGTTGTCAAATATAAAAATAAAAACGGTGCCAAAACAGCCATTTTTTGGTTACCTTGCCTCACAAAAAATGTAATATAGAGCAATATAAAATCATATGTACCCCAAAATAGTACCAATAAAGCTGTTACCTTATCCCCTAGTTTCCAAAATAGGGTACATTTTTGTTTTTAGATTCAAATTTAGAAAACTGTGAATTTTGTCAAATTTTCGTTAACTTTTAGATTCTTTTATAAATAAAGGTAAAACATTTTGACTCAAATTTACCATTAACATGAAGTACAATGTGTCACGAGAAAACAGTCTCTGAATAGCTTGGATAAGTAAAAGTGTTCCAAACTTATTACCACATAAATTGACACATGTCAGATTTGCAAAATTAGGCCTGGTCAGGAAGGGGGCAAATGGCCCGGTCTGGAAGTGGTTATATGGGCTGTGCTGAGATCGATGCTTATCACCTGCACACAGGATATATGACAAAGAATCTGATCTCTGGGTTTCTTACTAATCATGAGAACAGAGTTCTCATTAGGATGAAGTTGTGACCCCACATGCACACTCCAATCAAAGTTTATTGGACTGACGATCGTTATAGGGGCTTTCTAAGACTTTAATACTTATGACCTGTCCTCAGTATTTGATAAGCGAGGGTCCAACACCTGAGACCCCCATGATCAGCTGTTCGAGACGGCAGTGGCACATGCAGTAGCGCTGCGGCCTTCTCGCTGTTTTCCCTTGGCCGAATGACAACAAGTTAATCGGTCACATAGCCTAGGTGAAGCTAAACCCCATAGAAGTGAATGGGGCTGATTTGTGATAACAAGCATTGCCACTATACAGTACAATGTACAACGGTGTGCTTGGTAAGCTGCGAGTGTCGATGCCTTCTTGAACAGCTGATCGGCGGGGGACCCCCACCAATCAGATACTGTTGACCTATGTAGAGAATAGGTCATCAATATTAAAGTCTCTGAAAACCTTTTAAGCACTGCTCTGAACTATTTCCTTCAGTCCCATAGATTTAGAATGGAGGGGCAGCATGCATGCACGTATCATATGATGTCGGGGTCTCCAAACATGAGATATTACTGGCAAGGATGACATTTAACCTTTACTGAATCACTAACTGTAAAAAAAGAAGAAAGCAGTGTAAAACTGATATGATGAGAATATTTCAGAAAGTCTAGTTGCCCTTGCTTCCAGCGTGCATTGTCATACACATATAAAGTACATGCCCTATATTCTGTTTATCTGTCTATAATGTACACTGGAACAGTGTGTATCTTTTACTAAATTGGGCAATCATCATAATTCACATAGCATACTGTGATTGCATTGGTTTGCAAGTACAGCTGTTTTTCTTAAATTTTCACTCTTTTATGCCTTAAAGGGAACCTGTCACCAGTTTTATGGTGTCCTAACTAAGGGCAACATAAATAAGTGACTGATTCTCTTAGCAAAATGCTGGGTCACTTTCTTTAATTGACCCAGTCAATCTGCAAACATCTTGTATTGAAAAGCTCCAGCTGATAATGATGAGTCCTGAATATTCATGAGCTCCTGACTCTCCTCGCCCACCTGCTGCTGATTGACAGTTTTTTTCCATATGAATCAGCAGCAGGTGGGCAGGGGAGTGGCTATAGCGCTGAATTAAAAAAACGCTGGACTCAGTGATGTCACGCTGGACTCAAATCAGCTCATTAGCATGTGGCATGTGGCAACTTTGTGTGTATATTATGAGGTAACCATCTGTCACACCAGTAAGTGAATACATCTAAGATACTTTTTAGTAGTTAATGATTGTATAGAATTAGTTAGATTATAATCTAATATCCACATGACAGGTTCCCTTTAAGTTTGAATTATTGTTGGGCAAATTTAAGGGAGCATTGGGGAACAAATAGAAACTAGGATATTTTTGCCTTCAAGTAAACATGTTTGTACAGTATTTCCCCTCACAATATTGTTGATAAATGACTGAAAAAATATTATTTCTTTTTAGCATATCATTACAAACAATTTTGTGAATCAATCAGACCTTTTACAACCTCTTTGGTTTCAGCTTGATTGCATGCAGTAATTGATATGGATATTTTAGCCATGTCATGGATGTAGGGGAATTCCCATTTTGAATATTTATAGCTTATCCCCAACTTCCATCTCATGGTCGCTGTCACTAGAGAGGAGACTGCAAATGAGCAACTCTTTCCATTCACTTTTATGAGAGTTCCAAACATAGCTGAGCATAGGGATTGGGATTGTTCCATTAATGGCCCCATTCTTGAGATAGGTGCTGATCCAAGTGGTGGGACTCACATCTGTTGGACATTTATGCAGTATCCTTGTATATGTCATAAATGGTGGAGATCAGAAGGAGTTTTCCCATAGAAAACAAATGTCTGTGGGACTGCCAGTACAGTCTCAACTATCGATTCCATAGAAGTGAATTGAGAAGTAGCCACACATACACCACTGCTCCATTCAAACAAAAAACTTGAAACCTTCATATTTTGGGATTACTGGCGGTTCTAGTGGTCATACCCCTAGCAGTAGAGAGTTAACACCTCTCCTGTGGATGGGTGATGATTGCTCTTTATTGGAATACCCCTTTTAGGCTGGGACATGGCACAGGGATTCTCTGTTTAGTGTTCGAATCGCTGCATCGTGCTTCACCCACTTAAGATCTCTATTAAAGAGGTCATCCAATAATGACCCCCTTAATGGTGGGGCCACTCATATAGGTCATACTTATCCCACTCCCGGCACCCTTGTTGCTTCTGATCCCCAGATAGCTGCCGTTGCATCCACCCATCATGCTGATAAAACCATCCGGCGATGGTCGCAGCCAATAGCAGGCCGTGACGAGGGCGAGGCTCCCTAGCCTTGCGGGTGATGCAAGGCAGGCTCGTCCCCATCATGGCCTGCTATTGACCGTGCCCCCCTCTCTGGATGTTTTTATCTGCACAACGGGGAGATGCATTGGGATCAGAAGCAACACGGGTGTTGGGGAGCAGGGTAAGTATTACCTATATGAGCGGCCCGGGCATTAGGGGGGTCATTATAGGGGTTGGATAACCCCTTTAAGTAAAACACTGTGCTTCAGTTTTGTCTGGAGAGCTGCTTTATTGAGTAGGTCACTGCAACCCTCCATAAAGTCAGTAATCAGTATTAGTCTATGAGACTGAGATGGGAATAAGGGCCCGCTTACATGGCAGATGACTGGACCAATTATCAGGATTGAAAGTTCATACAAGCGCTCATCCTCGATAAGTGACCTGTGTGAATGTGTGTCGACAATCAGCCAACAAATGCTTAGTTGTCGGGTGATCCAGCAATGGCTATGGGGTCCTACGCCACTGGGGGCTCAGGCTGCCGGCTGAGGATTAAAAAAATAATAATTCAAGTGTGCGGTGCGATAGGCCTCCCCCCTCCCTTCATTGGTGGCAGCGGCAGTTCCAATTGGAGTCCCAGCAGTGTAATGCTGGGGCTCCGATCGGTTACCATGGCAGCCAGGATGCTACTGAAGTCCTGGCTGCCATGGTCAGGTACTCTGCAGCATACTTACATGCGCTGTGGCCGCCGGGTACTTCTCCTTCTTGTAACTCGTCACAGGTCTGTGCGGTGCATTGCAATAAGCATAAGCAATGTGCCGCACAGACCTGTGATGAGTTACAAGAAGAATGAGCACCAGCATTACACTTCTGGGACTCAGAACGGAACTGCCGCTGCCACCAATGATGGGGGGGTGGGGGTCCGCACTGCCCACCAATGATTTTAATATAGAGGGGCACACTGCCCACCAATGATTTTAATACAGCGGAGGGGGGGGGGGCACACTGCCCACCAATGATTTTAATACAGGTTAGCAGGGAAGGGTACACTGCCCACCAATGATTTTAATACGGGGGGGCACACTGCCAACCAATGATTTTAATACCGGGGGGGAGGGTGCACTGCCCACCAATGATTTTAATATCGAGGGGGGGGAGGGTGCACTGCCCACCAATGATTTTAATACCAAGGGGGGGAGGTTGCACTGCTCACCAATGATTTAAATACCGGGGAGGGCACACTGGGGGCTGATGGAGATGGTATTGGGGGCTGGTGAGAGGCACTGGGGGCTGATGGAGAGGGTACTGGGGGCTGGTGAGAGGCACTGGGAGCTGATGGAGAGGCACTGGGGCTGGTGAGAGGCACTGGGGGCTGGTGAGAGGCACTGGGGCTGATGGAGAGGCACTGGGGGCTGATGGAGAGGCACTGGGGGCTGATGGAGAGGCACTGGGGGCTGATGGAGAAGCAGTGGGGGCTGGTGAGAGGCACTGGGGCTGATGGAGAGGCACTGGGGGCTGATGGAGAGGAACTGG
Organism: Bufo gargarizans; assembly: GCF_014858855.1. Lineage (NCBI taxonomy): Eukaryota > Metazoa > Chordata > Amphibia > Anura > Bufonidae > Bufo > Bufo gargarizans. Next base: position 579,109,061 of record NC_058082.1, read on the forward strand.
GGCTGATGGCGAGGCACTGGGGGCTGGTGCTAAGCACTGGGGGCTGATGGAGAGGCACTGGGGGATGGTGAGAGGCACTGGGGGCTTGTGAGAGACACTGGGGGCTGATGGAGAGGCACTGGGGGCTGATGGAAAGGCACTGGGGGCTGATGGAAAGGCACTGGGGGCTGATGGGGAGGCTACTGGGGGCTGCTATGAGGCTACTGAGGACTGCTATGAGGCATGGGGCTCTTATCTGAGGTCTGATTGGGGGTCATTCATATTGGGGTCTGAGCTGAGGTGTGATCTGAGGTCTTATTGGGGTCTTATTAACATTGGGGATCTTATTGGGGCTGTCAGCTGAGGTCTGATAAACATTGGGGGTCTGATTGGGGGTCTGACCTGAGGTGTAATGAAATTATTTTTTTTCCGGAGCAGCTTGGAGAAAAAAGGCCTCACAGTCTCCCACACTCCTTCTGCCTGGCCAAGTCTGTCAGCACCCCTGAGGCCAAGCTTGCCAGCACCCCTGAGTCTTCAGAACTGTAAGTAAATTATATATAAGGGGAGCTTATAATATGAAAGAGATGAATTATGTCAGAGCGGCTCTTCACCTACACGTGTATCAGCACTAGATATATACCCCTTACTCTCCCTAATACCCAAACTACACAAGATACATATCCCTACCTTCTGTCTAATACAAATATACACCCCACGATATGTACTATCACCTTCTTGTGTTACAGACCCCTGTACAATTTAACAATCTTCTTTAATACACAGACATTTAGATTTATAAATTTCCTACACTGGCACAAATGCGTTGCCAGTGACCAACTGTCTGTGCTCAGTCCTATGCGTAACTTTGGCAAGTGAATGAGGAGCTGCAGATGTGGCGGCGAGGTCCGAGAGATATGTGGGGGTAGGAGATCTGGGAGGGGGGGCCATAAATTTTTTTTGCTATTGGGCCCAGTCATTTCTAGCTTTGCCCCTGTTGAAAAGCCTTTAGTTGCTTACATCTGTGAGAAAAGAAAATATATACGCATTTCACTTCTGCAGTTATATTTGTTGAAAGGGTTCAGTGTTCTATTTCAGTACAAAAAGGAAACAAATATACACACTTCACTGGTGCATTTATTTGTGAAAGAGTTTAGTGGCCTATTTCAATACAAAAAAGGAAAAATATATATACAGGTCCTTCTCCAAAAATTTGCATATTGTGATAAAGTTCATTATTTTCTGTAATGTACTGATAAACATTAGACTTTCATATATTTTAGATTCATTACACACCAACTTAAGTAGTTCAAGCCTTTTATTGTTTTAATATTGATGATTTTGGCATACAGCTCATGAAAACCCAAATTTCCTATCTAAAAAAATTAGCATATCATGAAAGGGTTCTCTAAACGAGCTATTAACCTAATCATCTGAATCAACTCATTAACTCTAAACACCTGCAAAAGATTCCTGAGGCTTTTAAAAACTCCCAGCCTGGTTCATTACTCAAAACCGCAATCATGGGTAAGACAGCTGACCTGACTGCTGTCCAGAAGGCCATCATTGACACCCTCAAGCAAGAGGGTAAGACACAGAAAGAAATTTCTGAACGAATAGGCTGTTCCCAGAGTGCTGTATCAAGGCACCTCAGTGGGAAGTCTGTGGGAAGGAAAAAGTGTGGCAGAAAACGCTGCACAACGAGAAGAGGTGACCAGACCCTGAGGAAGCGTTTAAAGTGCCCACATATAGCACATAGTGGGACACTGCATCAAGATAATTCAGGCGTGGATCAGCCAGGATTTCAACACACCAATGCCTGATGAATCAGATTAGATCATCCATGGTGCCACACCAACATTTTGACAAAAGAGACCTTTTTTTTCTGGCTACTGCCTCAGCTACTATTCTGATGCTGTTACCCGCCTGATGCCAAACATCTGATGCCAAGTGCTCATTCTTTCACCCACCATCTTCAGCGAGTACTAGTATTGCCAGCCACCTCCACACTATGTCACCTTGCCACTCTGGCCTCCTAATGCTGCCATCTCCACACTATAATCCCAAATAAGCGCAGAGCGAAACAAACGCTCGGTGTTGTCGCTGTCCTAAAACAATTACATTTACCAAACCAAAGCTAGACTCAGAACAGCGTAGTTTAACCACCTCCGGACCGCCTAACGCACATGTGCGTTCCGGAGGTGGCAGCGCTGCGCACAGTCACGCATATACGCGTCATCTCGCGAGACGCGAGATGACGCGAGTATGCGCCCGCGCGTGCGCAGTTCGCGCCGGCATTTCATCGAGAGGTATTTCGTCAGCAACCTGCCAGCCAATGATCGTGGCTGGCAGGTTGCTGATTTTTAAAAAAGCCAATCAAAGTGCCAGATAGCAGATCATATTTGTAAATATGATCTGTTATATGGCTGCCTGCTCCTCTGCTGGTTCTTTTCGTCGGTTGGATCCAGCAGAGGAGCAGGCTTCACAGTGAGTACACCAAACACTACACTATAGCCCCTGATCACCCCCCTGAACCCCAATTAACCCTTTGATCACCCCTTTGATCACCCCTGTCAATCACAAGTGAAAAGAAAAAAGTGATCAGTGCAAACTGTCACTTTTTTTTTTCACTGTTATTGACCGTTAGGTTTTAGGTATAGTTTAGGTCCCTTGGTTAGGTAGTTAGGGATCAGTTAGCGCCCAGCCCACCGCACCGCAGTCCGTTATTCGCTGATTAGCGTATCGCTAATCAGCATTTGTACTTTTATAGTATCTGGAAGTGATCAAAACTGATCACGGTCAGATCTATAATTGTATTAGTGTCACTTTAGTTCGCCCTCCACCCAAAACGCAGTGTTTGTCCGATCAGGCCTGATCGGTCGCCCACACGTGCGTTCGCCCACACCCGCCCCACCGCAGTGACAAAAAAAAAATTTTTTTTTGATCACTGCACATTCACTTTACACGCACTGCGGCGATAAAAAAATCAGTTTTGATATTTTTTATCAACCGCAGCGGCCTCCGGTACTTCGCTAGCCTCCCCTTTGTAAGACAGGCTTGCTTTTTTTTCTTGGGTAGTCTCAGGGAATACCCCTAAATTTAGTTGCCCACATGTCTAACAGGGGGTATTCCTCTGAAGAGGCCTACAGGCTTCTGACCCAGTCGGATGAGGAGTGGGAGCCCTCATCTGATGAATCCAGCGGGTCAGAATACGAACCTGTAGAAAGCAGTGGCTCTCTGACCCAAAGTTCGGACGAGGAGGCTGAGGTCCCTGATACCACCAGGCGTACCCGGCCCCGTGTCGCTAGACCGCAGGTTGCGCAGGATCCGCTTCAAGAGCAGCAGAGTGGGGCTGGTGCTGTCGGATTACGTGGTGAGGCATACACCAGCAGCCCAGCCCTCCCTGGACCTAGTACCAGCACTGCCGTACAACCTGGTGAAGTAGCGAGCACCAGAAGGGCAGTTGAAGCTGGTACGGTGGCACGTGCAGTAGTGACCCCGTCGCAGCCACCGCAAAGACGTGCCCGTAGAGCCCCTAGAATCCCAGAGGTGCTGGCAAACCCTGATTGGCAGTCCCCAACTTCAGCCGCACCTGTAGTTTTCCCTTTCACTGCCCAGTCTGGAGTTCGGGTTGAGACGGCTCAGATCGGTTCGGCCCTGGGATTTTTTGAGCTGTTCTTGACTGCGGAGCTTTTAGACATAGTTGTGGCCGAAACAAACAGGTATGCCACACAATTTATCACCGCTAACCCGGGAAGCTTTTATGCCCAGCCTTTCCGGTGGAAACCAGTCCAAGTTTCCGAACTTAAAACTTTTCTGGGCCTCCTCCTCAACATGGGCCTGACAAAAAAAGCATGAATTGCGGTCATATTGGTCCACTAACCCGATTCATCACATGCCCATGTTCTCTGCTGCCATGTCCAGGGCACGTTTTGAGGCCATCCTGCGGTTTCCTGCACTTTAGTGACAACACCGCCTCCCGTCCCAGGGGCCACCCTGCTTTTGACCGGCTCCACAAAATTCGGCCCCTCATAGACCATTTCAACCAGAAATTTGCAGATATTTATACCCCAGAGCAAAACATCTGCATAGACGAGTCCCTGATACATTTTACCGGGCGCCTTGGCTTCAAACAATACATCCCAAGCAAGCGCGCCCGGTATGGGGTCAAATTGTATAAGCTCTGTGAAAGGGCCACAGGCTATACCCACAAATTTCGGGTCTATGAGGGAAAAGATCAGACCCTGGAGCCGGTCGGTTGCCCTGACTACCTGGGGAGCAGTGGGAAGACAGTTTGGGACTTGGTGTCACCCTTATTCGGCAAGGGGTACCATCTTTATGTGGACAATTTTTACACAAGTGTGGCCCTCTTTAGGCATTTGTTTCTAGAACGGATTGGCGCCTGTGGTACCGCGCGAACTAGTCGCGCGGGCTTCCCCCAACGGCTCGTTACCACCCGTCTTGCAAGGGGGCAGAGGGCCGCACTGTGTAACGAAGAACTGCTCGCGGTGAAATGGAGAGACAAGCGTGACGTTTACATGCTCTCCTCCATTCACGCAGACACGACAATACTAATTGAGCGAGCAACCCGTGTCATTGAAAAGCCCCTCTCAGTCCACGACTATAACCTCCACATGGGAGGGGTCGACTTCAATGACCAGATGTTGTCTCCGTATTTAGTTTCCCGACGCACCAGACGCTGGTATAAGAAGGTGTCTGTATATTTAATTCAATTGGCTCTGTACAATAGTTTTGTTCTCTACAGTAAGGCTGGGAGAACTGGATCCTTCCTCAAATTTCAGGAAGAGATCATCGAGAACCTCCTGTATCCAGGAGGTTCCGTGGCCCCAACCACCAGTGTAGTTAGCCGTCTACACGAGCGACATTTCCCCAATGTCGTTCCTGGTACCTCAACCCAACCGTCACCCCGAAAAAGATGTCGTGTCTGTAGCAGGAGTGGAATAAGGCGTGACACCCGCTATTTCTGTCCTGACTGTCCGGACCACCCTGCCCTATGCTTTGGAGAGTGTTTCCGGAAGTACCACTCACAGGTACACTATTAGCATAGGGATCATCTCACCAGGACAGGCACACAGGGCTATTAGGGCCCATTCACTCACAGCTGCTGCAAACGTCTCCTTTCACATGGGACAAAGTGCATAACGCACTTCGCCACATCTTTGGGCGATTTGCGCTTTGCACATTGACCCATGGGGAAGGAGAGGTTTGTTCTATAAAGGTAAAAAAACAAAAAAAAAAAAAAAAAAAAAAAACAGGTAAGCAAAAAGGTTAATGTTTAGTTCCAAAAGTTAAAGTTACACTGTTCTGTTCCAAAGTTAATAAAATTATTGCGTTGTGGCCTGGTTTTTTCTTTTTTTTTTTTTTTGTCTTTTTACCTTCCAGGTGGACCAACCGATCGACCAGCTGCAGCACCGATGTGCATTCTGACAGAAGCATTGCGCTGCTGTCAGATTACACGCAAGTCGGTGTATGCGGCGCTGCAAGACGGGATTTTCTCCTCTGCAGTGACAGATACGTTTGCCAAGGCATACGAGCTGAGGAGGAGGCGGCGTTCCTATGCTTTGGCAAACACTTTGTGTATATATATATATATATAAAAAAAAAAAATCCCGGCAATGATTTATTCATCCACATCGATTGATGCGAATGGAGAAATCTGGTTTGCCAGGTCATACGAGCTAAGTGGGTATGGATGTAGGGCGGAGCTCCTATGTCCTGGCAGACGCCTTTCCCCTCCATTTTTTTTTTTGGCAGAGATTTTTTCATCCACATTGATCGATGCGAATGAAGAAATCTGTGCCGTTCATTTTTTTCTTTCAGCCCAGAGGCTGAACGGAAAAAAAAATCTCATTACCTGTATGCTCAATATAAGGAGAATAGCAGAAACTCCTAATGCTGGCCATACATGTAATGATTGCGGAGACCCTCAAATGCCAGGGCAGTACAAACACCCCACAACTGACCCCATTTTGGAAAGAAGACACCCCAAGGTATTTGCTGAGGGGCATATTGAGTCCATGAAAGATTGAAATTTTTGTCCTAAGTTAGCGGAAAGTGAGACTTTGTGAGAAAAAAAAAATAAAAATCAATTTCCGCTAACTTATGCGAAAAAAAAAAAATTCTATAAACTTGCCAGGCCCCTCATTGGATACCTTGGGGTGTCTTCTTTCCAAAGTGGGGTCACATGTGGGGTATTTATACTGCCCTGGCTTTTTAGGGGCCCTAAAGCGTGAGAAGAAGTCTGGGATCCAAATGTCTAAAAATGCCCTCCTAAAAGGAATTTGGGCCCCTTTGCGCATCTAGGCTGCAAAAAAGTGTGACACATCTGGTATCGCCGTACTCAGAAGAAGTTGGGGAATGTGTTTTGGGGTGTCATTTTACATATACCCATGCTGGGTGAGAAAAATATCTTGGTCAAATGCCAACTTTGTATAAAAAAATGGGAAAAGTTGTCGTTTGCCAAGATATTTCTCTCACCCAGCATGGGTATATGTAAAATGACACCCCAAAACACATTCCCCAACTTCTCCTGAGTACGGCGATACCAGATGTGTGACACTTTTTTGATGCCAAGGTGGGCAAAGGGGCGCATATTCCAAAGTGCACCTTTCGTATTTCACCGGTCATTTTTTACAGATTTTGATTGCAAAGTACTTCTCACACATATGGGCCCCTAAATTGCCAGGGCAGTATAACTACGCCACAAGTGACCCCATTTTGGAAAGAAGACACCCCAAGGTATTCCGTGAGGGGCATGGCGAGTTCCTAGAATTTTTTATTTTTTGTCGCAAGTTAGTGGAATATGAGACTTTGTAAGGAAAAAAGAGAAAAAAAAAAAAATCATCATTTTCCGCTAACTTGTGACAAAAAATAAAAAATTCTAGGAACTCGCCGTGCCCTTCACGGAATACCTTGGGGTGTCTTCTTTCCAAAATGGGGTCACTTGTGGCGTAGTTATACTGCCCTGGCAATTTAGGGGCCCAAATGTGTGAGAAGAACTTTGCAATCAAAATGTGTAAGAAGTGACCGGTGAAATCCGAAAGGTGCACTTTGGAATATGCGCCCCTTTGCCCACCTTGGCAGCAAAAAAGTGTCACACATGTGGTATCGCCGTACTCAGGAGAAGTTGGGGAATGTGTTTTGGGGTGTCATTTTACATATACCCATGCTGGGTGAGAAAAATATCTTGGTCAAATGCCAACTTTGTATAAAAAAATGGGAAAAGTTGTCTTTTGCCAAGATATTTCTCTCACCCAGCATGGGTATATGTAAAATGACACCCCAAAACACATTCCCCAACTTCTCCTGAGTACGGCGATACCAGATGTGTGACACTTTTTTGATGCCAAGGTGGGCAAAGGGGCGCATATTCCAAAGTGCACCTTTCGTATTTCACCGGTCATTTTTTACAGATTTTGATTGCAAAGTACTTCTCACACATTTGGGCCCCTAAATTGCCAGGGCAGTATAACTACGCCACAAGTGACCCCATTTTGGAAAGAAGACACCCCAAGGTATTCCGTGAGGGGCATGGCGAGTTCCTAGAATTTTTTATTTTTTGTCGCAAGTTAGTGGAATATGAGACTTTGTAAGGAAAAAAGAGAAAAAAAAAAAATCATCATTTTCCGCTAACTTGTGACAAAAAATAAAAAATTCTAGGAACTCGCCGTGCCCTTCACGGAATACCTTGGGGTGTCTTCTTTCCAAAATGGGGTCACTTGTGGCGTAGTTATACTGCCCTGGCAATTTAGGGGCCCAAATGTGTGAGAAGTACCTTGCAATCAAAATGTGTAAAAAATGCCCTGCAAAATCCGAAAGGTGCACTTTGGAATATGTGCCCCTTTGCCCACCTTGGCAGCAAAAAAGTGTGACACATCTGGTATCGCCGTACTCAGGAGAAGTTGGGGAATGTGTTTTGGGGTGTCATTTTACATATACCCATGCTGGGTGAGAAAAATATCTTGGTCAAATGCCAACTTTGTATAAAAAAATGGGAAAAGTTGTCTTTTGCCAAGATATTTCTCTCACCCAGCATGGGTATATGTAAAATGACACCCCAAAACACATTCCCCAACTTCTCCTGAGTACGGCGATACCACATGTGTGACACTTTTTTGCTGCCAAGGTGGGCAAAGGGGCGCATATTCCAAAGTGCACCTTTCGGATTTCACCGGTCACTTCTTACACATTTTGATTGCAAAGTTCTTCTCACACATTTGGGCCCCTAAATTGCCAGGGCAGTATAACTACGCCACAAGTGACCCCATTTTGGAAAGAAGACACCCCAAGGTATTCTGTGAGGGGCATGGCGAGTTCCTAGAATTTTTTATTTTTTGTCGCAAGTTAGTGGAATATGAGACTTTGTAAGAAAAAAAAAATAAAAAAATCATCATCATTTTCCGCTAACTTGTGACAAAAAATAAAAAGTTCTATGAACTCACTATGCCCATCAGCGAATACCTTAGGGTGTCTACTTTCCGAAATGGGGTCATTTGTGGGGTAGTTATACTGTTTGGGCATTGTAGAACCTCAGGAAACATGACAGGTGCTCAGAAAATCAGAGCCGTTTCAAAAAGCGGAAATTCACATTTTTGTACCATAGTTTGTAAATGCTATAACTTTTACCCAAACCATTTTTTTTTTTGCCCAAACATTTTTTTTTTATCAAAGACATGTAGAACTATAAATTTAGCGAAAAATTTATATATGGATGTCGTTTTTTTTGCAAAATTTCACAGCTGAAAGTGAAAAATGTCATTTTTTTTGCAAAAAAATCGTTATATTTTGATTAATAACAAAAAAAGTAAAAATGTCAGCAGCAATAAAATACCACCAAATGAAAGCTCCATTAGTGAGAAGAAAAGGAGGTAAAATTCATTTGGGTGGTAAGTTGCATGACCGAGCGATAAACGGTGAAAGGAGTGTACTGCCGAAGTGTAAAAAGTGGCCTGGTCATGAAGGGGGTTTCACCTAGCGGGGCTGAAGTGGTTAAACAAGTACAAAAGCTTTTACTGGACATACATTTGTAAAAACATACATATCCATATATATGAATAAGCAGCACAAAGCTACACAGGATAACACTTACAGATCTGTTGTGAGAAAAATAGCAATGAATAATCCCAGACTGTGCAGAATGTATTCAAACACAGCCCGCAATCAATACAATACAAAGTGCATAGTGCTTATTGTAAACAATGATCAAGGGAAAATACATAAATGAATACAGACCAAGTCCTCCCGGATCCCTACACGTGTTTTGCGTTTTGCTTCCTCAGGGGATACTGCTGGTGTGTGTTGCCTGTTCCTATAGTCTGCCAATTGATTAGAATAAGGATCACCTGGGCTTCAGGTAAAAACCGGAAACCGGAAGTGAGGTGCGCTCCACGCTGGAACGCACCATCACTTCCGGTTCGGTCGGTGTCCGGACACTTAATTTCTACACAGATAATCAGTGCACCCAGAGTGTGGCCCATCCTAACACCTGAACATGAGAATCCATATATCCAGGTGCTGGATAATCGGAGTGTGAGAGGAGGCGGCAGGCAGGAGTACGATCGATGTGACATATATTCATGAATTGTCATTTAATGTATAGTACTTGTATATCGATTTTTTAAAGACATAATGAAATGTATTCTATATCTTCTTGTTGTTATACCTGGGTAGGTCCCCTAAATATATATCTATTGTGAGCTGAATTTTTACATAGATTCACCCCCATATATTGTATCTGGACCCCAGAGTGAACGAACTGGCTACCAAATTGATCCCCGTGCGATCTAGGAAGGGGAAATCTTACTTGCGTTCCAGGGTGAAACGCACTGCAGGCTGGAGCAATCCATGTGATGTGACATCACTCTGGGCGGAGATGTGGGAGGTGGCTGTGCCGGCATGATGCGGGCGATGCGTTCCACTGTGGACCGCATGCTAGACATCCGGTTCCTGTGTGTGGAGCGGTCTTCCCCGTACTCCTGCCTGCCGCCTCCTCTCACACTCCGATTATCCAGCAGCTGGATATATCGATTCTCATGTTCAGGTGTTAGGATGGGCCACACTCTGGGTGCACTGCTTATCTGTGTAGAAATTGGGTGTCCGGACACCGACCGAACCGGAAGTGATGGTGCGTTCCAGCGTGGAGCGCACCTCACTTCCGGTTTTTACCTGAAGCCCAGGTGATCCTTATTCTAATCAATTGGCAGACTATATAGGAACAGGCAACACACACCAGCAGTATCCCCTGAGGAAGCAAAACGCGAAACACGTGTAGGGATCCGGGAGGACTTGGTCTGTATTCATTTATGTATTTTCCCTTGATCATTGTTTACAATAAGCACTATGCACTTTGTATTGTATTGATTGCGGGCTGTGTTTGAATACATTCTGCACAGTCTGGGATTATTCATTGCTATTTTTCTCACAACAGATCTGTAAGTGTTATCCTGTGTAGCTTTGTGCTGCTTATTCATATATATGGATATGTATGTTTTTACAAATGTATGTCCAATAAAAGCTTTTGTACTTGTTTAAACTACGCTGTTCTGAGTCTAGCTTTCTTTTGGTAAATGTAATTGTTTTAGGACAGCGACAACACCGGGCGTTTGTTTCGCTCTGCGCTTATTTGGGATTGTATTTTCTGTTTATTGAATTTATTCTCTTTACAGACTTGCATATCCATTATAATGGATTTTTCAGCCCGGGAGGCCTCGTGGAAGTCCCAGGCAGAAAGTATTTTTAATAGTGGAAGCAGCCACTCACAGGATATCGAACAGAGGAATTCACGAGAATTGAAGGTGAAGTTTAAAAATCTTTCACATAAACGCCAAAAAATTTGGTGGAATAGAACATCACTGGAGCAGTATATTATGAGGAATTTGATTCCACGCGGCCTCAGGGTACAGGTATTCCCGTCCCATAACCTTGGTACAGAACAACTTAATACAAAATGGGAGGAAGCATGCAATTTATGCTCCCTGACATTCATGCAGACGCTCATTGCCACAAATGATATAATGCTGGTAGAAGTGGATAATGAATTAAAATCTTTAGAGGATCAGATGAGCCAAATACTGAATGAGAACGAACAGGCGCTGTTCAAAAGTGAGGTGGATGAAGCCTTTAAAATATGGGAGAAACAAATCAAGGAAAGGAAGACAGCTAAATTCCAGAGAGACCTACAGGATTTGGATCAGAATAGGATCTATAAGTGGAAGCAGATGAGGTCTGAACCACGGGGTAGGAGCATGTCTGTGTCCTCATATGTTTCAACTGAAAATGAGGGAAGCAATTCCGATTCGAATATTAGAACATATCCCACACGATATGGGAGAAGATGGAATGAAACAGCGAGAGGGCGTCCAATAACGAGGAAATTCCAGGGTACGGGTGACCCTAAGAACCAGCGCCTGCAGGTAATTAATTTATCCGATCATGTTTTGAGCAATGAGCAATCAGAGGTGTTGGGCTTGGGTCTAAACTTTATCCCTAAAGCAGGATTTAATCTTTTTACAGCGGTGAAGGATTTACAGTTATTTGCACGAAATCTCACTTTTAAGAAGTTGTATCACAGGAGCGGCACGGAGGACACTATGTTCACAGCGGTGGAATTGGAAGCAATTTGCGTTTTGGAGGAACTTCAGAACGAACAAGTGGATGTGGCACCGGTGAGTAGACTACCTGCAGCTTTGATACCCAAATCTAAGAAATTTCCCCCAATGTCATTATTCCCGAACATAGACATCTTTGTTAAGGTGGTTACGGATGAACTGAGATCTATAAAGAAATTTACACCAGGAGATAATCTCAATAGACGACAGCGTCTTGCCTTAAAACAACTTAATAAAATCGAGAACCTTGTCATCAAAAGTTCAGACAAAGGAGGCAATGTGGTTTTATGGCCTACGGATATGTACGAACGGGAGGCCTTCAGGCAACTTAGGAATCCTAGCTGTTATCGAAAATTGACATTTAACCCACTATCTGCTTTTCAGGGTGATTTGGGAAAGATATTACAGAAAGCAGCAGATACAGGAATAATTACCTGCATAGAACAAAATTGTCTACTCACCATGGACCCGACCATTGCAACTTTTTACATGTTGCCAAAGATCCACAAAAATGCGAAAGTCCCACAGGGACGGCCGATAGTCTCAGGTAATAACAGCATGTGCGAGGCTGTCAGCAAATTGATTGATCATGTTCTGCGACCGTTCGTTGACAGCTTACCTTCGTATCTCAAGGATACCGGGGATTTATTACGAAAAGTTGACGGTCTACAATTGGATGAGGACATGATCTTAGTGACGTGTGACGTCGAGTCATTATATACATCTATCCGCCACGACGATGGAATTCGAGCTGCAACACACTACCTGATGACCTCCAATACGCGAAGTGAGTATGCGGGTTTTATTCTTGAATTACTGGATTTCACACTGCGTCACAATTTTTTCATGTTCAAGGGATCTTTCTACCTACAGCTCCAGGGAACCGCGATGGGGGCGTCTTGTGCGCCCTCCTACGCGAATCTTTTCCTGGGGCTGTGGGAGAGAAACATCTTCTTGACAGATCCGGTGAAGCATATTGAGAAAGTCCACATGTGGAGCCGATATATTGATGACGTCCTTATGATCTGGCAGGGCAACATGGATGATCTACAAGAGTTCATGATACTCCTGAATACAAACGATATAAATATCCATCTCACTTATAAGATGGGGAGAACGCAAATGGACTTCTTGGATGTGGCCCTGAGTGTTGACAATGATGGTTTTATCCACACAGATTTGTTCCGGAAGCCGACCGCTGTGAACGGTCTCCTCCGTGCCGACTCCTATCACCCAAATAAATTACTTGATGGTATACCAGTGGGACAGTTCTTGAGGCTGAAATGAATCTGCTCTAGGGATGGGGATTTTGAAAAACGATCAACGGATCTAGCCAAACGATTTAAAGACCGTGGATACAGTGATCGCTCGGTGAGGAAGGCGTACCTGCGAGCTAAGTATAGCAAAAGATCGAAATTATTGGAGGATCGGGTAAAACAGGAAAATGGAAGTAAAGTGGTGAGGTTTATCACATCATACAATTCTGGACATGAAGAACTTATTTCTGTTTTACGGAAACATTGGAATATATGAAGATTGGACCATACCTTACGGAGTTATGTACCACATCATCCCTCCTTAACCTTCAGACGTGAAAAGAACCTAAAGGACATTTTAGTCCACAGTCATTACGAGGGTAAGATCACAGGGAATCTTTTTGGCTCTAAGGGCCCTAAATGGGGTTGTCGTCCGTGTGGAAAATGTGTGGCATGTCCCAACATTTTGTGTACGAATTCTTTCACAGATTCCACCGGACGCAAAAACTACGAGATCACACATACGATCTCATGTATAACACTGGGGGTGATCTACGTTGCCACCTGTCCCTGTAATCTATCCTACGTAGGAATGACGTCGAGACAATTGAGACGAAGGACACGAGAACATGTGCTTGGAATTCTGGGAGCAAAGGAGGAAGATGATGTTTTGAATCTGAAAACGGTCCCCCGACACTTCAAGACCCATCACAACTGTGACGCCTCCCTTTTGAAGGTAAGAGGCATTGACAGGGTATTGATAGGTGGGAGGGGGGGTAACTGGAAGAAAGTCCTTGCCCAAAAGGAGGTCAAATGGATTTTTGAGTTGAATACCGTCATACCATTTGGTCTAAATGAGGCCCTAAGTTTCTCGCCATTTCTAGGCTAATTCAATAATGTATACTATTAATCTCTTCTGTGAAATCCTCTGTAGGTCTAAGTGGTGTGTATCCCTCTGACCTTTTTAACATATAGTTTTATGTTTTTTTTAAATTGTTCTTTTCTGCATTGATAGGTTAACTTTATTTGGTCGTTATTTCCTGAGGCTGTCTGTCATGATATATGCACGCACGGTAGATATCAACATCTGTGGAGGTGTGGATAACTTGGCCCATTGAAGAACGTCCTAACAAGAAGTACTAATATGGATACCACATACATGGAGCACAGGAAGGGCTCCGATAATCACAGAAAATCAATAGAATGGTTAATGATTTTGCAGCGTTTAATGTGGAGCCATTAATTGCTCTCATTTTAATAGGGGTGTTCACATTCATGATACATATTATGAATTAGAAGCATTTTAACTATATATGTATGTTCATAATAATAAATTATTTTTCTTCTTTCTCAGATTCACTCACTTTCTTCACCTTACTTCACTGATCACTTCAGCACTTCTTTATTATTATTATTCTATTATATATATTTGTTTGCATGTATCACTCTTCTATTTTCCTTTTTTCACTTTTTGGGTCACTCATTATTTTATTAGTGAATATTGGATCTCTTCCTATCGATGTGACATATATTCATGAATTGTCATTTAATGTATAGTACTTGTATATCGATTTTTTTAAAGACATAATGAAATGTATTCTATATCTTCTTGTTGTTATACCTGGGTAGGTCCCCTAAATATATATCTATTGTGAGCTGAATTTTTACATAGATTCACCCCCATATATTGTATCTGGACCCCAGAGTGAACGAACTGGCTACCAAATTGATCCCCGTGCGATCTAGGAAGGGGAAATCTTACTTGCGTTCCAAGGTGAAACGCACTGCAGGCTGGAGCAATCCATGTGATGTGACATCACTCTGGGCGGAGATGTGGGAGGTGGCTGTGCCGGCATGATGCGGGTGATGCGTTCCACTGTGGACCGCATGCTAGACATCCGGTTCCTGTGTGTGGAGCGGTCTTCCCCGTACTCCTGCCTGCCGCCTCCTCTCACACTCCGATTATCCAGCACCTGGATATATGGATTCTCATGTTCAGGTGTTAGGATGAGCCACACTCTGGGTGCACTGATTATCTGTGTAGAAATTGGGTGTCCGGACACCGACCGAACCGGAAGTGATGGTGCGTTCCAGCGTGGAGCGCACCTCACTTCCGGTTTTTATCTGAAGCCCAGGTGATCCTTTTTCTAATCAATTGGCAGACTATAGGAACAGGCAACACACACCAGCAGTATCCCCTGAGGAAGCAAAACGCGAAACACGTGTAGGGATCCGGGAGGACTTGGTCTGTATTCATTTATGTATTTTCCCTTGATCATTGTTTACAATAAGCACTATGCACTTTGTATTGTATTGATTGCGGGCTGTGTTTGAATACATTCTGCACAGTCTGGGATTATTCATTGCTATTTTTCTCACAACAGATCTGTAAGTGTTATCCTGTGTAGCTTTGTGCTGCTTATTCATATATATGGATATGTATGTTTTTACAAATGTATGTCCAATAAAAGCTTTTGTACTTGTTTAAACTATGCTGTTCTGAGTCTAGCTTTGGTTTGGCATCTCCACACTATGTAACCTGGCCACTCGCTGGCCACCACATGCTGCTGCCATCTACATACTCCGTAATTGTGGCCTCATCGGTGGCCTCATCATACTGCTGCAAACTCCACACTGTCACTGTGCCACTCTGTGGCCTCCTGATGCTGTGGACTTCTCATGCTGTTCACACCCTCCCCACTTCATGACTGGGCCACTATTTTGGCTTTCGGCCTGGCTGATATCATAATTTATTTGACATTTCTTCTGATCGGTCAGAAGGAAGGAAAAATTAGGCGCACAACAGATCCTATCTGTGTAGCAGCTATAAGGCCTGTATGGTCTCATCAAATTTGGCTTATGATTTGGTAGACAAAAGCAGGAGTGGGTATAAAACACAGAATACATGCTAATATTCCATACACCTGTCATCTCTGTTTTAGATCCACTCCTGTTTTTATTGGCATTAGCATCAATACTGAGCAAATGCTGACCGGGTAAAGGCTTATGCTCCAAAGACAGGATCCGTTATTTTGTGGGTTATTGTTCTGACGGATCAGAGGAATGGCAAATTAATCGGTGACGTCAACACAAACTTACTGCTGACATCTCCTCCACTCTGTCAGGGGGGCTCTACTTTTTCAACATAGCACTTGCACCCCATGACAAGAAAAATTTGCTAGAATGCTAGTATAATGGCTTTTTGGATCGCCAAATAATGTTTCCCTGCAGTTGTAAATCTTTTTTTTCTTGACAATGAGGTTTTTCTAGCACTGACCCAAGTGACTTTAGACACATCTCCCTGTACTAAGATGCCTCCCTATCCTTTCCCTGCACTTATAAATCATTTTATTTAGTTTTTTTTTTAAACATAGAGGGTTTCCCAATTGCTGTCTCTAGCGCCCTCTCATGTCTTTCTCTGCACTCTGAATGCTGGAAAATGTCTGACTCTAAGATGCCCGCCGTATTTATAGAGCTGTGACATCACAGGGCTGGATGGCTGCATGCATGGCATTATGGGTCAGCGGTCAGCCTGCCTTCCCATAATTCCTTGCCTCATGTCCTCACATGTGTAGCCGCCTTTGTAGCCACCATTTTAGGAAAATTGTGATTCGTTACCACAAAGTGCGAGGAAATTCACATTAGTTGCATATAGAATTTTTCAATTCGCTCATTTCTAATGGTTATAGTGGAAAGACAGAAAGCAAAAGAATATGGCAATTTAAAGGTAAAAAAAAACAACTCACCTCATCCACTTGTCTTCTATCTTCTTTCAGCAGGACCTGCAAAAGGACCTGCGATGACATCACTGCGCCCACCACGAAACCGGAAAATAATAAACTGACCCGAACCCACACTTCAGTGAAAAAGTCTAGGTTTAGGTCCGGGTACCCGAACTCGCAAAGTTAGGTACAAACCTGAACTTTGCAGTTCGGGTTCGCTCATCCCTATTTATAATGCTTGAAAAATGTTACTAGCCAGCTTACCTTGCTTTGTAGCAAAAATATATATATTTTTTTCTTCTTAGATGTCAAAGGAAAATGCAATAAACCTATCAAAACCAATTAAGTCTTCCTACAGATTCTTGTTGGCTCTTTAAATGGCACATATAATACATGGGTTTCTAAGAGAACAGGGAGTACTCAGAAACAGATATTTTAAGAAACATAGATCAATGGTTGAACAACAGTGTGACACAATTACAAATGAATGGAAAGCTTTCACACTCATCTTGAAGGAGGTCATCAATCTTCCTCTTTTTGTTTTGCTTTAAATTGATACATGATGTCAACTTTATGTTCCATGTCGTAGGCTGAAGTAAAGCAAGTAGTGTTGATCAAGCACCAAAGTGCTTGGGTGCTCGACTAGAACACCTCGGGATGCTCGGGTGCTGTCCCGAGTACAATGAAAGTCAATGGGAGAGAGCATTAAACCATGCACCCCCTGCTCTGAAGAGGGGAGGGGGGTGCCTGGTTCACATAAAAAGGTCAGATATTGATGGAAAAACCACTGAAATGGTTTGGGAACAGCATGGGGAGGATGTCTGGATGCATCCCGGACTCCCAGGTCACTGCTGAGAACAATGTTGTTGGAGTAGTACGGCAATTTTACAGACTGACAATAATACACACAAAACCGAAGATAAAATCAATTTTAGAGGAAAAATTGTTAGGAAACATTCTTTCCTAAATATTTACTTGTATATAAAGTGCAAGTACTGCCAAAAATTACAAGAAAGAGGCACTCCGATACAACCTGTATATCACATAAAGGAGGGCCTCATAAACATTGTGGTACAATTGTTCAGGTAGTGGGACTCCTACACTCATAAAGCCTATACACTAAGGGAAAGGGCGGCCACAAATTACAAGGAACCGGTACTCCAATACACCCTTTATTACACATAAAGGAGGGCATCATACACACCCTTGAAAAAATTATGATTGATGGCCGGATGGTAACCCTCAAAAACAGTAGAAGCAAGGGCCTGCTGGTGACCCTCAAAAACATTAGGGTGAGGGCCTGCTGCTGATCTGACCACCTAAAACATTAGGGGTGAGTGCCTGCTGCTGAGCTGACCATCTAAAACATTATGGGAAAGGACCAGCTACTGATCTGACCATGTAAAAAATTATGGGCGAGGGCCTGCTGCTGAGCTGACCATCAAAAACATTAGGAGCGAGGGTCTGCTGCTGAGTTGACTCTCTAAAACATTAGGGGTAAGTGCTTGCTGTTGAGCTGACCATTAAAAAAATTATGGTTGAGGGCCTGCTGCTGAGCTGAACATTGAAAACATTATGGTTGAGGGTTTGTTGGTGAGCAGACTCTCTAAAACATTAGGGGCGAGTGCCTGCTGCTGATCTGACCATGGAAAGAATTATGGGCGAGGGCCTGCTGCTGAGCTGACTCTCTAAAACATTAGGGGCGAGTGCCTGCTGCTGAGCTGACCATCTAAAAAATTATGGTTGAGGGCCTGCTGCTGAGCTGACCATCAAAAAAATAATGGTTGAGGGTCTGCTGGTGAGCTGAATCTCTAAAACATTAAGGGCGAGGGCCTGCTGCTGATCTGACCATATAAAAATTATGGGCGAGGGCCTGCTACTGAGCTGACCATCAAAAAAATTAGGGTTGAGGGTCTGCTGCTGAGCTGACCATCGAAAAAATTAGGAGCGAGGGCAGCCTAATAAGCATGTTGATATGATGGAGGAGGAGAAGGAGGATGAGAAAAGGAAGATTGAACCATATACCCTTTCTTGTGGTGCAAGCGGTGAATGGGAATACAGTGTATTCAATACACCATAAAAGCCACATTTAAAGTGGCAGATGCGCTTATCACTGTAAGCCAGCACCTCCAAGGCGTAGAGCGCCAGTTTGTGCCACATGTCTAGCTTGGACATCCAATAGTTGTAAGGCACAGAGGGATCATTGAGGACGCAGACACGGTCTTCTACGTACTCCTTCACCATCTTCCAAAATATTTCCCTCCTTGTGAAAGTAGGCCACACATCAGGGTGAGTCATGCTGGTGGTGTGTCATGAAACTGTCCCAGAACTTGGAGATTCTTGCCCTGCCTCAGTTGGAACTGCAGTGTGTTCCCCTTGTCTCCTGTTCTCGGTTGCCCAAGGAACGTTGTCCGATGGAAATTTTTGGAGCAATTTTTCTACATGACCTTCTGGTATTGCCCCATTTTGCTAGTCCTCTCCACCACAGGAATGAGCGACCTGCTCTTCTGCCCATCCACGCTGAACAGATGGAATAAACCTGCTATGGGTAATACCCTCTGTAGTAGAGGCAACAGTCTCCTGCTCTTCCAATTCGCGCTGAGAAGATGAAATGAGGGTGGTCTGGCTATCACCCTGTGTACTGTCTTCCCCCATTTCCTCCTCTTCCTTGTGCAAAGCGTCCGCCTTAATTGTGAGCAGTGAGCATTTGAGTAGACACAGAAGTGGGGTGGTTACGCTGATAATAGCGGCATCGCCGCTCACCATCTGTGTTCATTCCTCAAAGTTGCGTAAAACCTCACAGAGGTCAGAAATCCCTGCCCACTCGTCGCTTGTGAAGAGTGGAAGCTGACTGGAAAGGTGATGACCATGTTGCAGCTCGTATTCCACTACTGCCCTCTGCTGCTCACAAAGCCTGGCCAACATGTGTAATCATGTGTAATGTGGAGTTCCAGCGTGTGCTCACGTTGCACAACAGCCGGTGAGCTGGCAATTGCAAGCGCTACTGCAGAGCTGCCAGACCGGCGGCAGCTGTAGATGACTTTCAGAAATGGGCACACATGCGGCGCACCTTAATCAGTAGCTCAGGCAAATTGGGGTAGGTTTTGAGAAACCGCTGATCCACTAAGTTACTGCCATTATCAGACACAACCATTCCTGTGTGGTCCCTTATACCCTGCCACAGCTCTGCGGCGGTGTGCTGTTTGTCACCTAAGCAAATACGTTCCAGCACGGCCTGTTGCCGCTTTCCCACTGCAGTGATACACTGCTTCGAGCTACTGACTGATGGCTGCAAGATGAGAGTTCAGTCGTAGAAGTGGAGGAGGAGGTGGAGGAGGAGAAGGGGGGGGGTTGCAGCCACTAATGTAGGTGGTGGCGGAAATCCTGATGGAAGTAGGGCACGCAATCCTTGGCGTCGGTAGCACCTGTGCAATCCCAGGGTATGATTTGCTCCCGGCCTCCACAACATTCACCCAGTATGCCGTCAGGGAAATGTAGCATCCCTGGCCACAAGCACTTGTCGATGTGTCAGTCGTTAAGTGGACCTTCCCAATAACTGCATTGGTCAGGGCACGGGTGATGTTACGGGACACATGCTGGTGTAAGGCTGGGACTGCACACCGGGCAAAATAGTGGCGGCTGGGGACTAAGTAATGAGGGACAGCAGCTGCCATCAGGCAGCGTATTGCCAGAGTGTCCACAAGAAACATTTCCAGGGCCAGCAATTTGCAAAGGTGCACAATTAGTGCTATGGCCTGTGGGTGGACGGCTGGGTATTTGCGCTTTCGTTCAAAGGCCTGGGGTATGGACATCTGTAAGCTGCACTGGTACACAAATGGATGTGCTAGTTGATGGTGCTTGCGAAAGTCCAGGTGCAGGGCTGGAGGCATTCCAGCATGCGTCTTGGGCAGGGGATTGGTCAGCACATAACACAGGGGAAGAGGAGGCAGTTTTGTGACCCGCAGACACTGCTTGTGGACCCAGGCGTTCGGCCCACCTATTAGGGTGCTTTGATGCCATGTGGCGGATCATGCTGGTGGTGCTGAGGTTGCTAGTGTTCGCGCCCCTGCTCATTTTGTTATGGCACAGGTTGCAAATGACAATTCTTTTATCGTCTGCACTTTTATTAAAAAAAGCCAGACTGTGGAAAACACCTACCCTTTGGCAAGGGAGATTTCTGCAACAGCTGCAGGCCTGTTTGGTGTGGCCCGCCTTCTCCCTTTTGCCACCCCACTGCCTCTTCCAGCCTGTTGCGAGGCTGCGGATCCCTCCCTCTCTGTACTGCTGTCCTTTCTCAGCTTGCCATCTTCCCAGGTTGGGTCAGTGATTTCATCGTTCCCACCGTTGCCATTCCCCACCGCCATCTTCTTCTGACTGTGGATGCTCAAGAGTTTGGGAATCAGGGCAAAGAGCTCCTCATGTCCCTCTTCAAGCGGGCTTGTCAAGATGCCCAAATTAATAAATGGCGATGAAAAGAGCTCCATGGAATATCCGAGTGTGGGATCACTTGTTTGCAAAGACTATCCATGGTGTGTGGAAGGAGGATCAGGGCGAGGATTCTGTTGACCAGACTCTTGGCTACTGTGACTGGACTTTGTGTTAGACAGGGTGGTGCTAAACTGACTGGAAGCATTATCTGCTGCAATCCAACCGACCACCTGGTCGCACTGGTCTGACTTTGAGAGTGGTGTCCTGCTGTAAACTGGGACATGAAGCTAGGTATCATGAATGAGTGTGTTTCTTGTGCTCTGCCAGCAGGCACAGTTTCACCGTGCCCAGGGCCACGGCCTCTGCGTGCACCATCAGCAGCACGGCCACTTCCCCGTCCCTTACTGCTCGCCTTCATCAAATTAAATGGTATATATGCTTACAAGTATATCACACGTACAGTAGCGCAGTTTTTTTTCAAGTGTATGCGCAAATAAATTACAGTCAATGTCACAGATATTTGGGATGCAGAAATGTTATACAGGAGAAGTACCACAGGTAATGGCACTGCTGTCAACAGCGGATTTGCAAAAATTACAGTCACTGTCACAAATATTTTGGATGCAGAAATGTTATACAGGAGACGTACCACTCGTAATGGGGCTGCTGTCACCAGCAGCTAAGAAAAAACTACGGTCAATGTCACAGATATTTGGGAGGTGGAAACATGCAGGAGAGGTGCCACAGGTAATGGCGCTGCTGTCACCAGCGGCTAAGAAAAAATTACAGTCACAGATATTTGGGATGCGGAAATATTACACAGGAGATGTAGCACAGGTAATGTAACTGTCCGCAGCGGACAAAGTCTACGTAAAATGTACACTGGATGTCACAGATATTTTTAGTATGCGCACACGTTAAACAGCAGATGTAGCGCAGATAATGTCGCTGTCCGCAGCGTCTACTGAAAAGTGCACTGGATGTCACCGATCTTTTTAGGATGTGCACATGTTAAACAGGAGATGTAGCGCAGGTAATGTAACTGTCCGCAGCGTCTACAAAAAAAGTACACGGGATTCAACAGATATTTTTATGGTGGGCAAAAGTAATACAGGAGATGTAGCGCAGGAAATGTAACTGTCCGCAGCGGACACCGTCTACGTAAAAAGTACACTGGATATCACTGATATTTTTAGGCTGCACAAACGTTACACATGAGATGTAGCGCAGATAATGTTGCTGTCTGCAGCGGCTAAACAATTGCATGCAATTTAGTGCAGGTTGCGCTAATAATATATATTGCTGCCAGATACAACAATATTCCTTGAAAGGACTTTCAGGTCACTAACACCAACCCTGCCTAACAAAAAAAAAATATTAAATTCCCTACACTGTCTGTCCCTTCTACAGCACAGCTCTCCCTGACTAAGGGCTCATGCACACTACAGTTGTTATTTTGCGGTCCGTTTTTCATGGATCCATTGTTCCGCATCTGAGTTTTTTTTTTCCCTCTGATTTAAGCCCCCTTCCGTTTCATTATTGCACAAAACATATCTGTATAGTTTCCGTATTTGATCAGTTTTTTGCAGATCGGAAATGGAAACACTAACTTATTAATCACCAAACACATGGGCAAAATGGGCAGGGCATAGCATTTCTACAGTTTGGATCCGCAAAATACGGATGACATACAGATGTGTTCCTTGTGCGTTCAGTATTTTTTGCGGACCCATTGACTTGAATGGGGCCTTGGACCGCGATTTGCCGACAATAATAGTGCATGCACTACTTTTTTGCGGAACGGAAATAAGGAAATACGGAAACAGAATGCACACGGAGTACGTTCCGCTGTTCCAAACTGGTGTTCGGCAGAGCATACTCGCTCAAAACTAAAAGCAAGTTATCTTTTTCTCTACTTTCTTCACCAGAAAGTATCTTAATTTGTACAATCAACTAGTGAAACTGGTTAATTTGCATCTTGAATAATTTTTAACTATTCATTTATCACTCATCTATATAAGATTGGAGAATCAAATCCCCAGGTTGTAGGTTTAGTGAAAATTTGACTGATTTGCCTCCTACAGAATCAATGAAGAATATTATTTTTATAATGTGCACCTGCCTGGGCTTCATTTACGATGCCTGATTCTTGTAAATATTCCTGTGCACATCTTAAACAAGGACATAAGTTCAAACACTGTGGAGTGAATTTATCATTGTAGGTGTATTTGGGGTCAGTTTTTAGTTTGGAGTTGCTATGCGCACTTGCGCTAAATTTATTAAAATCTCAAAGCAATAATACATTTGGCACCAGATCAATGTGGTTGCGTATATTTCAGTAAAAGTAGACCTTGGAGATGCCTAGTGTAGAGCTGTAACTTTTTTGAGACTTTTGAAAAAATTCCACCTCATAAATGTGCCACAAAAGTGATCTACTCTAAAATTCAGACCAAATTTTCACTCCACATCTGTAGGTGGTTCTGAAAGGCGCAATGCTTAAAAAGTCACAACATTTTTGCCTTTGATTTTTTGAAGCCAGAATTCTGGCATACAGAGCTTGATAAATTTCCCCCTCCCTTCTCCGTGATTTTATGAATTTTTTATTTAATGCTATCACCATGGATGTGGGATGTGGTAATTAATAGTGTTGATCGAGCATGCTCGGCCAAACTCCAGTTGGGCTCGAGCATCTTGATGTTTGGCACATGGCGGTATTCGGCCGAATACCGAATACCGCATATGGTCAAGTGCAGCCAATAAACATGCAGGTAAGTTCTGCGCTTCACTGTGATGCTGTAGCCATTATGTTTACTGGCATTACAGTGATTGGCTACCGGAACACGTCAATGGGTGCTATATAGCACCCGATTACATGTTTTCGGCTCAATGTTAGTCAGAGAGAGCTGTGCTGAGAAAGGGAAAGAGTAGGCAGTGAAATTATTTTTTTTCTGCAGAAAAACTTGTCAGAGACCCAAAAGTCCTTTTAAAGAGGATCTTTCACTAGTTTAAAAACTAAAAACTAACTATATCAGTGGGCAGAGCGGCGCCCAGGGGTCCCCCTGCACTTACTAGTATGTCTGGGCGCCGCTCCGTTCGCCCGGTATAGGCTCCGGTGTCTGCAGCTCCCTCTGTTGTACTGGGTGGAGTTTTTGTATTAGGCGTGTCCCTTGCTGCAGGTATATCGCACCCCATAATCAGTATTTTGTGGAAGCAGGTACATTGCACACCTCAATCAGTATTTTGTGGAGACAGGTATATAGAACTTCTAAATCAATATTTTGTGGAAGCAGGTATATTGCACCCCTCAATCAGTATTTTGTGGACGCAGGTATATCAAACCCCTAATCAGTATTTTGTGGAAGCAGGTATATCGCACCCCTGGGCCTTAATCAGTATTTTGTGGAGCAGGTATATTGCATCCCTCAATAATTTTTTGGGGGGGCAACAGGTATATCACACCAGTTGCAAATAGTTATTCCAATAGTGTTTGTCCCTCTATATAGCTGCGGTATCTCAGCAGAACCGCACACAACTGCTACACAATACAAATGCACTATAATATACTTTCTATGTTAGAATGTATATTATAGTATATCACACCCCTCAGTGTATCACACCTATCGATAGCACACCTATACCAGTCCTTAAAAGGACTTTTGTGGCCCTATTAGCTAGTGTCTGGTGTCCCTTACAGCCTGTCCCTGCTCCACAAAGCAACCTCTCCCTACACTGGCAAAACACAGAATGTAAAATGGCTACCAGATTGAGTTCTGTTATAGGGTGGGGCAGTGTCCATGTGCTAAAAAATCTCAATTAGCTGTCCTGTCCCACCTGATGGATGCATCATGTGTCAAAGTTCGGCGCAATGCAAAAGAATATGGCACTCATGAACATCGGCATTTGTTCAAATGTTCGGCGAACCGTGAACGAGCAAAGTTCGCCACAAAACGATTGCTGGGTAAACCGCAAGGCCATCTCTATTTACAGACCCAAAAGTCCTTTTAAGCACTATTGTGTGTGGCAGCAATATCTATTTTTAGCGCATCCTGCGCTAAATAGCATGCATCAGTTAGGCCGCTGCAGACAGCGACATTATCTGCGCTACATCTCCTGTGTAACGTGTGCGCATCCCAAAAATATCATTAATATCCAGTGTACTTTTTCCATAAACAGTGTCCACTACAGACAGTGACATTAGCTGCGCTACATCTCCTGTGTAACGTTTCCTACATGCAAAATACCTGTGACATCCCCTGTAATTTTATATTATCCGCTGCTGACATCAGCAACATTATCTGCAGTATTTCTCCTATGTAATGTGTGCGCATCCCAAATACCTTTTTTAATTTTTTTGCGCATACACTTACAAATCCTACACTACTGTACGTGTGACATACTTTAAAGCATATATACCATTTAATATGAAGAAGGCGAGCAGTAAGAGACAGGGAAGTGGCCGTGATACTGATGGTGCATGCAGAGTCCATGGCCCTGGGCGCGTTGAAACTGTGCCTGCTGCCAGAGCACAAGAAAAACAATCATCTACAATACCTAGCTTCATGTCCCAGTTTGCAGGGCGGCTCAGGACAATGGCAGATAATGCTTCCAGTCGGTTAAGCACCACCCTGTCTTCCACCAAGCCCAGTCTCAGTAGCCAAGAGTCTGGTCAACACAATCCTCACCCTGATCCTCCTTCCTCCCACCATGGAGAGTCTTGCCAAACAAGTGATCTCACACTCGGATATTCCAAAGAGCTCTTTTCAGCGCCATTAATTCATTTAGGCCTCTCGACAAGCCCGCTTGAAGAGGGACATGAGAAATTGTGCCCTGATTACCTAACTCTTGAGCATCCACAGTCACAAGAAGATGCCGGTGGAGAACGGCAATTAGTGTTTCACGAGGTGGATAATGATGATGAGACACAGTTGCGAATAAGTCAATGGCAATTAGTGTCTCAAGAGGATAATGATGAGGATGAGACACAGTTGTCAATAAGTGAGGTTCTAGTTAGGTCAACAAGTCAGGAGGATGAGCAAAGTGAGAAAGTGGAATAGGAGGTGGTGGACGATGACGTCACTGACCCCGGATGCCTCCCGCCCTGCACCTGGGCCTTTGCAAGCACCATTAGTGACCACATCCACTTTCGGGTCTCAGCACAACGTACAAATGTCCTTACCCCAGGAATTTGAACGCAAGCACAAATACCCAGCCACCCACCCACAGCCCATAGCACTAAATGTACATCTTTCCAAATTACTGGCCCTGGAAATGTTGTCATTTAGGCTTGTGGACACTGAGGACTTCCACAGCCTGATGTCGGCGGCCATCCCTCGTTATGCAGTCCCTAGCCGCCACTATTTTTCACTGTGTGCCGTGCCCACCTTACACTCCAGCATGTGTCCCATAACAACAACCGTGCCCCAACCAAAGCAGTTTCTGAGAAGGTCCACTTAACCACTGACACATGGACAAGTGCTTGTGGCCAGGGATGCTACATTTCCCTGACAGCACATTGGGTGAACGCTGTGGAGGCCGGGAGCGAGTCAAACCCTGGGATGGCACAGATGCTACCGACGCCAAGGATTGCGGGCCATACTTCTATCAGGGTTTCCGCCAGTACCTACATTAGTGGCTCCAACCCTCACTTCTCCTCCTTCGCCTCCTCCTCCACTTCTACCTCAAAATTATCATCTTGCAGCACCAATCATGCATCAGTCAGTAGCTGGAAGTTACGGCCATTATCAGTCACAACCATGCCTGGTTGTAGGTTGAGTGGCAAGAGCCACAGCTCACTGGTTCCTTATACCCTGCCACAGCTCTGCAGTGGGGAAGCGGGAACAGGCCGTACTGAAACAAATTTGCTTAGGTGACAAACAGCACACCGCCACAGAGCTGTGGCAGGGTATAAGGGACCAGTGAGCTGTGGCTCTTGCCACTCAACCTGCAACCAGGCATGGTTGTGACTGATAGCGGCCGTAACTTGGTGGTGGCTTTGTAGATTGGCAAGCTCACACACATACCATGTCTAGCCTACGTGTTCAACTTAGTGGTTCAGCGGTTTCTCAAAACCAACCCCAATTTGCCTGAGCAACTGGTGAAGTGCGCCACGTGAGAGGATCAGATAGACTTGCAGCACGTTCAGGGCCGGCGCTTCCATAGACGCAAGTCCTTAGGGGCCCCCAAGCCCACCACCCGACACCGGCAGGTCACAGGGGGATGAACGCTTCCATTGTGGAAGCACTGTGGGGCAGGGGAGGGAGAGGCGTCTTTCTTTCCTGTTCCTCTGATAGGCTGCGGGCCTTGTGTCGGCAGCCTATCAGAGGCCTGTGCAGGCGGCGCAATGACGTCATCGCGCCACCTGAGCCGTACAGCGCGGGACACAGGCCGGAAGAGGCCTGCATCGCTGTGTAATGGAGGTAAGTATAAGTTTTTTTTTTATACCAGACTTTTACTGCCACATGGGGGAGCGAGAGGCACTTGATACTGGCACATGGAGGGGGGGGGGAGGGTTGGCACTTGATCCTGGCACATGGGGGTGAGGGGTTTGGTACTTGATCTTGGCACATGGGGGGTTGGCACTTAATCCTGGCACATGGGGGGGTTGGCACTTGATATTGACACATGGGGGGAGGCACTTGATACTGGCACATGGGGGAGACACTTGATCCTGGCACATGGGGGGGTTGGCACTTGATACTGGCACATGGTGGGGTTCGGCACTTGATACTGGCACATGGGGGGAGGCACTTGATCCTGGCACATGGGGGGGTTTGGTACTTGATAATGGCACATGGGGGGGTTGGCACTTGATACTGGCACATGGGGGGGTTGGCACTTGATACTGGGACATGGGGGGGTTGGCACTTGATACTGGCACATGGGGGATTGGCACTTGATACTGGCACATGGGGGGGTTGGCACTTGATACAGGCACATGGGGGTTTGGCACTTGTTATGGGCACATGTGGGGCATTGAGAGGCACTTGTTACTGGCACATGGGGGGGTGGAAGAGAGGCACTTGATACTGGCACATTATTATGGGGTACTATGGGGGCTTCTACTGAGGCCACAAAGAAGGGGTATTTTATATGGGGGGCTCTGTGTGG
Organism: Bufo gargarizans; assembly: GCF_014858855.1. Taxonomy (NCBI): domain Eukaryota; kingdom Metazoa; phylum Chordata; class Amphibia; order Anura; family Bufonidae; genus Bufo; species Bufo gargarizans. The sequence continues at coordinate 579,137,177 of NC_058082.1, forward strand.
TACTAGTATTATCAGGGGTATTATCTGTTTCTGCAGTAAAGTATTGGGGAGCACAGTGGCACAGTATTGGGGGTAGTAGGATGATTTGTCCAGAAGATGGGAGGATGATGAAAAAGTAGTAAACTAAGATTTTTTTTGTTGTCAAACTGCAGAGCCGGAAAATGACGACAAAATGGTAGTCTGGTCTGAAGATTTGAAAGGAGAAGATGAGGACAGAGAACATCTACATCAAAGGAGACGTCACTGTATGTAAGAGGTATGTGGCGCTGTATTTCTGTAGTGATGGGGGGACGTTAAAGTCAGCAAGTGTCATGTGTGTGTGTGTGTGTGTGTGGGCGGGGGGCCTTATTGTTTTTCGCCCCAGGGCCCCATTTCACGTAGAACCGGCCCTGAGCACGTTAGTCTAACTGACAGGTATTTCTGTTTTTCCTTGCTGTCTGTTGTTTTGGGCAGGATCTCACCTCTCTACAGGTTTTGCTAATTTGCTGTTTAGTGGCTCTATTTAAGCCCGCCTCTCACTGCAGACCTTATGGTTGTTATTTCCTTCTGGAGTTCTAAGCTGGTTGTTAGAGGTTCTCCTGCTTCTCACTTATCTTAAGCTAAGTACTCCTGTTTCTACTTTGTGTGTGTATGTTGTGTCTAAGTATCAGGGAGAGGCTGGTCTCTTCACAATGGCAGTCTCACCCCCGCTTCCTAATTTAGGATTTTTGACAGTTTCAGCTGGTCTTAGGTTCCGATGTATGAGTTCTCCCACTATTAGGATTAGCTCATACTGTCAGCAGTCAGGGAGAGGCTCATTGATAACTAGGAGGTTACCATCCCCCTCCTCACTAGCTTTGGGGCCTAGTCTGTGTTACTGTAGTACTTTGTTTATTTGGTGTTCTTCCTTTCCCCACTTACCGTGAAACCGCCGGTCTGTCAACGCTGCACCAGCACTTACAATTGCCAGCTCACCGACAGTTGTGCGACGAGAGCACACGCTGGAACTGCACGTTCCACATGTTGGCCAGGCTTTGTGAGCAGCAGAGGTTAGTAGTGGAATACCAGCTGCAACTTAGTTGTCGCCTTTCCAGTTAGCTTCCTCTCTTCACAAATGAGGAGTTGGCATGGATGTCTGACCTCTGTGAGGTTTTAAGAAACTTTGAGGAATTAACACAGATGGTGAGCGGCGATAACCCTAATATCAGCATCACCATCCCACTTCTGTGTCTATTCATATGCTCGCTGCTCACAATTAAGGCCGGCGCTTGTATGTGGAAAAGGTGGAAATGGGGGAAGACATTACACAGGGTGATAGCCAGACCACCCTCAGATCGTCTACTCAGCGCAAATTGAATGAGGAGGAGGAGCAGGAGACGGTTGCCTCCGCTACAGAGGCTAGTACCCATGGAAGTTTAATTCCATCTGTTCAGCGTGGATGGGCAGAAAAGGAGAAAGAGGATAAGGAGATTGAGAGTCATCCTCCTGATGACGACAGCGAAGTCTTGCCTGTTGGGACTCTGGCACACATTGCTTACTTTATGTTAGGCTGCCTTTCCCGTGACCCACGCATTTTATGCATTTTGGACAACACCGATTACTGGTTGTTCACCCTTCTCGACCCCCCACTACAAAGAGAACTTATCATATCTCATTCCTGTGGTGGAGAGGACAAGCAAAATGGTGCAATACCAGAAGGTCCTTGTGGAAAAATTGCTCCAAAAAATTCCAGCTGACAATGCTGGCAGCAGAGTACGTAGTTCCTTGGGCATCCGAGGAGGGGAGACGAGGGGAACACACAGCAGTTCCAACAGAGGCAAGGCAACACTGTCCAAGGCCTGGGACAGTTTCATGACCCCCGCCAGCACCCTCACCCTGATGCGCAGCCTAGTGTCACTAGGAGAGAAAAGTTTTAGAAGATGGTGGAGTACGTAGCAGACCGTGTCAGCGTCCACAATGATCCCTTTGTGCCTTTACGACTACTGGGTATCAAAGCTGGACATGTGACACGAACTGGCGTTCTACGCCTTGGAGGTGATGGCCTGCCCTGCCGCCAGCGTTTTGTCAGAGCGGGTATTTTTTTTATTTTTATTTTTTAAAATTTCCATATTTTATTTATAATGCAAAAATACATCGTCAGAGCGGGTATTTAGTGCTGCTGAAGGCATAATAACTGATAAGCGCATCCGCCTGTCAACTAAAATCGCTGACAGGTTGACTTATACAAAAATGAACAAGGCCTGGATTTCCCCTGACTTCTCTACTCCACCAGAGGAAAGTGGCTGAACATAAAGGCACTTTAAATGTATTTTTTATAATGTACTGAATACACTGTATTCCCATGCACCCTTTCCAACACAAAAAAGGGTGCATGGTTAAATCTTCAGTGAACTGGCCCCCTGTTTAAAAAGTTTGAGGACCCCTGTTTTAGAGGGTCAGTTCACCAGCAGGCCCTCAACCATAATTTTTTACAGGGTCAACTCACCAGCAGTCCCTCACCTACAATCTTTTAGAGGGTCAGCTCACCTGCAGGCCTTCGCATATAATGTTTTAGACGGTCAGCTCACCAGCAGGCCCTCACCTACAATCTTTTAGAGGGTCAGCTCACCTGCAGGCCCTCGCATATAATGTTTTAGAGGGTCAGCTCACCAGCAGGTCCTCACCTACAATCTTTTAGAGGGTCAACTCACCTGCAGGCACAAACATGTAATGCACCCGAGCATCCCGAGGTGTTCTACACGAGCACCTTAACACCCGAGCACTTTGGTGCTCGATCAACACTAGTAATTGACTATCTGGTTCTTATAGGTGACACCCAAGTGTTTTTTCATGATGTGTTTTTAGAAGTGGCAGACAAATGTTATTTTTTAAAGGAAATCTTTCAGCTCCGAAACACCCCTCAAACTAGAGTATGCGGTGTATAGTGTAAGTAGTGATGAGTTCGCTTATGTAATTTGTATCTTCATAATCACTTGCATTTCAGTGCTATGCTCCAACAAACTAGCAGTCAAACCCATTGAGGGGACACCCATGCTCATTCACATAATTGAAAGGACTCAAAGAGTAGCCCTCTCAATGGATTTTACTGATGGTCTGTGGGAGCACAGCATCGCAATGTAAGTGAAAATGAAGATAAAAATTATATGACCGGACTCGGCATCACTTACACAGTACACTGGGGCTGACATAACTTTAAATTTATGGGTATGCAGAATTATTTGTAAGGGCATATTCACACGACTGTATGAATGGGTCCGCATCCATTCTGCAATTTTAATGGGGTTACAAAAGATGCGGACAGTGCACCTTGTGCCGTCCGCATCTGTTGCTTTATTCTGCGGTTCTGCAAAAGATATTTTACGTTTTGCAGACAAGAATAGGCATTTCTATAATGGGCCGCCAGTTCAGTTCCGCAAATTGCACGGTCATGTGAATACGCTCTAGCTCTGTTTGAGAAAATCGAAGCACTGACCCTAAAGTTTCTCCTTTACCCTTTCCTGTATTAGATTGCACCCCTGTTTTTCCGCACAGGAAAAAGCGTGCAGCTGTACATTTTATTTTATATTTCTTATATTATCTTATTAAGTTTCAATCCTTACTCCACTTTCACTGTTTTCTTCAAGGTTGCACAACACAGTTTTAGTTTTACTGCATATAATACTTGTGTCATTCCTTAACTTTGATTTTAGCTTGAAAGATAAGTAGCCCCAGATGACCACCTTTTATAGATGTATGATGTTACTGTCTCAGTAGCTATTTATGCTCTATGTGGTTGTGATGTGATTTGCAGACTGTTGAGGGTTATGCTAGCACTAGTGTTGAGAGAAATTAAAGCCAAACAAATTGACTTTGATCCGAATTTCAGGAAAAATCCAATTTGATGAGAAGCTGAATTTCCTCACGCCTCGTATTAATGAATCTATTTTTCTGGAAATCGGGGTAAAAATAAAAAATACACACTCACCTCATCCATTTGAGCGAAAAGAGACTGTCACGGCCATTGACATAGCAGAAACCGCGCAAAATCTCGTCACCACGCCTGAGCAGTGTGATGACGTAATTATGTCACCACGTGAGATTTTGCACGGTGTCTTCAATAAAGATGGCTGCTAGGGCCTCTACGTGAGAAAATGGATAGGGTGAGTATTTTTTTTTTAATGCTGATTAACCCCTTAAAAGGGCTAAATGGTAGCCTCAGATGTTGAAATCTGAGGGGTTCCATGACAGGGGGCGGCGCGATCGCCAATCCCCATTATTGCACCTGCTACATACAAATGAATACGCTTCGTGATGAAGTAATTCATTGCAAATCAAATTTCTTTGTGACATTTGAGTAAAAACCAAATCGCATTTTTCATAACTTTGCTCATCTGTAGCTAGCACATTGCAAGAATGTATTAAAACGGTATAATGAGAAATTGGAGTCCTTAAAAGAAAAATATGGAAAGTACTGTAAAGATGGATGTTGCGGAATCAGCCCACTATGCCTTGTCAGATTTGAATGCAGTTAGGTGAAAGTGCTAAAATAACAAAATCATAGGAATGACTTCAGCCATAGCAGCAGCCATGAGTAGCCATCAGATGCAGGACCCTGGACCCTTTTGTAGAGACAAAATTGTAGCTTTTTGCCATCTGCTAAGGGGGTTCTACATCTTCTATTTCATGAAGGTAATTAACCTCAATAATGTTGTTGGCCAATTATTAGCTTTGCTTTGGACACTTTGAGCAATCTACGCCTTCAGCCTTCTGTTATGGATGGATCCTTTGTAGTACCCCATCTGTGTATTTATTCTAGGTCCTCCCATACTGTGCATTCATTATATTGCTTATGTAACTGTTATGTATTGTATTTCTTCCACTGTGCCTGGTTGACCAGCAAGTGGAAGTGGATCTGGCAGAGATCTTTACGTAGAATGGAACTTACCATTCTATTCTCCCCCTTTTGGGCAGAAGTGGGCTAGTCCTGCTTCCTACCAAGGGAGATGTTGCAGGAAACTATATTGAGTTGAGAGTGAAATTTAGAGTTGAAAGGAGATAAGAAGCATCCCGACTTTGCAATTCATGGACTAAGTATTACGAAGAGGTCAACAGCCAAAGACCCCCCACTCAAATCTACCAGAACTGTCATAAAGTCCAGTAACCAGACTAAAGCCAGAGATAAGCATAGCAGAGAAAGGCAAAGCAAAGTGTGCCAGTGCACCCCGAAACCTGCTGGAGCCAAAGAAAGATCAAATATTATCTGGGTGCAAGTTTAGGAGCACCATGACACACACAACTTCTAAGGCTGCATTACCACTCGGAATTCCTAAAAACCTGGGAAGCAATAGGCCCTGAGTGGTGGCGCGCTGCACCTTTATCAAGAGTCAATGCTTCTTGATTATGTTAGGGGCATGAGTTTTAAAGGGAACCTGTCACCGGTATTTTGTGTATAGAGCTGAGGACATGGGTTGCTTGATGCCCGCTAGCACATCCACAATATCTGGTCCCCATAGCTCTCTGTGCTTTTATTGTGTAAAAAAGCAAATGAACCTTATATGAGTCCTGTCCCTGAGATGAGTCCAGCGTGAAGGAGCCCAGCACCGCTCCGCATCCTCTGAATCTCCTCCTTGCTCCCCGACGTCAGAAAGCTAAAGTGCCGCAATCTCGCGATGCGCGAGCTAGCGCATGCAAATTGTCATCATAGTGTTCCTTCCCTGTGCTGGCATCAGCTTCAGGGAACGAACTGCGCATGCGCTACCTCACGCATCACGAGATTACAGCGTTCTAGCTTTCTGACGTCGGGGAGCAAGTAGGAGATTCTGAGGATGTGGGGCGGTGCTGGGCTACTTTACGCTGGACTCATCTCAGGGACAGGACTCATCGAAGGGTCATTTGCATATGTATCAAATCGTTTTTTTTATACAATAAAAGCACAGAGAGCTATGGGGACTGGGTATTACGGATGTGCCAGCGGCTATCTGGCAGCCTATGTCCTCAGCTCTATATACAAAATACCGGTGACAGGTTCCCTTCAACACCATTAGGAACAAGCAATAGAAGTTGAACAGTATTTGGTAATATTTATGACCATTTTGCAGAACATAGTACTTCCTGTGGATATTTTTTGGCCCATACCACATTTTGTTTCCTATTTTTCAAAACCAGACATACAGTAATAACGAAAATTCCTGCTTCCCAATGCAGATCATTACTTCCTCTCCCATGAAGGCTCCTAATTCATGTCAAATGAAAGGGAACATCTCTTTTCTGCTGCTTGTTCAGCAGTATTGTCTAATGTCACTTCCATTTTCCATGTGTCGTAGACTTTCTTGCACCTTGAGTCTCCTTAGTATTTGCAGAACTGCTGTTCCAGCTCTTCTCTTATTTTAAGCATGTCACGTAAATGCATATATACCTATTTCCAATCCAGCCCACTCCTAGGCTTTCTGCTTTCTAGCCAAACAATTCTCTCTCCTCATTTTTATTCAGCAGCATCTTAGGGGCATCTATGCTCAATGCTGTCACTTTTCATTGGTGAACGCTACCAGGAGTGTGTTTCCTCTGTCTTCTGCTTTAACCCCATGCACCTCCTTGGAGGGAGTCTGACACTTCCACGCTGATTGCTTACTGTGCATTAGTCTGCTTGTCAGTCCTGGACTGCGCTTCTAATTATTACCATTCATGAGGAAGAAGAATTCATTACCTTATTATTTCCTGAAGGATAATTATGCCTTGTGTTGCTGTGGTTCTCCCACTCATAACCAAAGCACTTTTTGGAAAAGACGAGTATTCAGTGCTGAAAAAGTGAATATAAATTTTGTTCAAGGCTATTAAACTAATTGTGAATACAATAATATTTTAAAAGAATGTTAACTGTCAGATATAAGAACTAAGTTATTGCATTGCTTAAAAGGGATAAGCCCATAATTAAAGTAAAAAATATAAATCGGACATCATATAGCACATGACAATCTCTTTCTAAAAAAAAGCTAGAACAAGCCCTGGTCCTCACATGGATCCAGAGATCTCCACATTCATTGCTCCAAATGCTTTGCTAGATTTATAACAAGTTGGTAGCTCAAGTGGAGTGTCCTTTCTGCTGCATCTCAGGAGGTGTGTCCTTTATGCTGAAGCTTTCACCCTATAACAGCTCAAGAGGCAGTTGAAGGATGTGACTGAGCATGTGTGGCCATCTCAATGAGTCAGACAAAGAAACAGGAAAGAGAACAAACAGCAGGTAGCGCGATACAGATACATTTTATTAAATAACTCAGTTGCTATACTAAAATTTTAATTACATGCAATTACAGAAGTATACAGAGCCAGGTGCTGGTTTGAAAACTGTAGATTCTTTTTTATGGGAAAACCCCTTTAAGTGTCATTAAAGTTTTCATGGGGTAACATATAGTGTTGGGCAAGCAAGCTCGGCCAAACACCTTTTTCACTCGAGCATCGCAATGCTCGGCACATCGCTGTGTTCGGCGAGTCTCCTCCCTGCACGTCAGTTGGCTGCTACGCAGCCAATAAATGTGTGGGGGTGTAGTGCCACTCACTGTAATGCCGTAGCCATGTTGGTTACTGGCATTACAGTGATTGACTGGCCGAAACGCATCATCAGGTGCTATATAGCACCCGATGATACGTGGTTCGGCTCAGACTTAGTCAGGGCGAGCTACAGCAGAAGGGACAGATAGTGTAGGGAGAGGAATTGTGTTTTTTTTTTTAGGGAGTTTTAAATGTTGAAAGGTGTTAGAGACCCAACAGCCCTTTTAAGGACTATTGTTATATCTGGTTGCAAAATATATTAGAGCAACGTGCGATAAATTGCGTGCAATTGTTTGGTTGCTGGTGACAGCAGCGACATTACCTGTGCTACATCTCCTGTATAACGTTAGCCGCTGGTGACAGCAGCGACATTACCTGCGCTACATCTTCTATATAACGTTTACACATCATAAATATCAGTGACATTCAGTTTAATTTTTTCGCCGCTTGTGACAGCAACATTACCTGTGCTACATCTCCTGTATAACGTTTGCGCATCCTTAATATCAGTGACATTCAGTTGAATTTATTTGTGCATCCCCTTACAAAACCTGCGCTACTGTACGTGTGACATACTTGCAAGCATATATACCATTTAAAATGCTCAAGGTGAGCAGTAAGGGACGGGGAAGTGGCCGTGCTGCTGATGGTGCACACAGAGGCAGTGGCCCTGGGTGCGGTGAAACTGTGCCTGCTGCCAGAGCACAAGAAACACACTCTTCCAGGATACTTAGCTTCATGTCCTAGTTTGCAGGGCAGCACAGGACACCACTCTCGAAGTCAGACCAGTGCGACCAGGTGGTCGGTTGGATTGCAGCAGATAATGCTTCCAGTCGGTTAAGCACCACCCTGTCTTCCACAAAGTTTCATCTTAGTTGCAAAGAGTCTGGTCAACAGAATCCTCACCCTGATCGTCCTTCCTCCCACCATGGAGAGTCTTGGCAAACAGGCTGTCATGGCCTCGGTGTTGAGCGCGTGACACATGGCTGTGCATGTCGGTTGCCAGTGGCAACGCATTTATGCTGGCTTGTATGTGCCTTTCTCCCCTTCTCCTGGTTCCTCCCCTATCTGGTGCTGGAGGTGTTAACTACTTTGCTGGGTGTGGTCACTAGGTGCTTCTTAGGCCTCATGCACACGACCGTTGTTGCGGCTCGGGTGCGGACCCATTCGTTGCTATGTTCCGTGGCTACGCCCCAAAAAATTTAACATGTCCTATTTTTGTCCGTTTTGCGGACAAGAATAGGCATTTCTACAATGGGCCTCCGTTTTTTGCAGATCTGCAGTTTGCGGACCGCAAAAAACGGCACGGTCGTGTGCATGAGGCCTTATGCCTGTGGCTTAAGGCCACGAGTCAGTTGTACTCCAGCCTTGGTTTGTGCTGGAGTTATGCTCCTTGTCTGGATGTTCCCTCTTTCAGTGTGAGGGCCACCTAGTGGGACATCGATGTCTCCAGCGATGTCTTCCCATTCTATCCTCCATGTTCCCCTACCTTACCTGTGTGGTTGTTATGCTTGGTGTGAATATAAGTTTTGGGGTTGTTGTACGTCTAGTTGTTGTTCCGTGTCTGGTCGGTGTTTGGTGTATTATTCTGTCCAGCATCGATGCTAGATGTTTCCCTGTTTGTCTGTTGTGGCCTCCGGAAGGGGGGTCTCATGGTTGTTCGGAGGGGTGAACCAAAAGCCAAGTCCGTGAGCTGTTGCTGGAGTGCTGGTTCCTGTGTGTCAGTACGTACTGCATCCGTTTGGTGTTTGTATTGCAGTACGTTTGTATGGGTTCTAGTTTACCTTGGTGTAGTTTTCTGTGGTCCTGTCCAGCAGCTGCGGCAGGTAAGTGACCAAGCCTTCCTAGGTTTTTGGTTCACTGGTTATACCCGCCACTGAATACTTACCTGCTATTCCACTTGGCTTCCTCTTCTTGCTACTAGGCCGGTTGAGACTCCTGTTCTTCTGTGTCATGGAAGAGCAGGTCATCTCTTCCCTGCTCCTATGTGAGGGATTATCAGGGCGACTCAGGGTCCTAGGTATCCTGGGTATGAGCTATCCTCCGTTCATACGGTGAGGAGTTAGGGCGAGGATTAGGGACGCTTTAGGAGGTGACCTGGTGGCATTCTATTTATCCCTGAAATTGTACGGTTTCCCCCACTGTGAAACAGGCTGGAAGAGGCAGTGGGGTGGCAAAAGGGAGAAGGCAGGTCACATCAAACAGGCCAGCAACTGTTCCCCGGAGCACCCCCTTGCCAAGGGGTAGGTGTTTCGCAGACTGGCACTTATTTTAGGAAAGTGCAGACGATAAAAGAATTGTAATTTGCAACCTGTGCCGTACCAAAATTAGCTGGGGCGTGAACACTAGCAACCTCACCATCACCAGCATGATCCGCCACATGGCATCAAAGCACTCTAATGGGTGGGCCGAACGCCTGGGTCCACAACCAGTGTCAGAAGGTCACATCACTGTCTCCTCTTCCCTTGTGTTACATGCTGACCAATCTCCTGTCCAAGACGCAGGCCCTCCGTCATGCACCTGGACCTTCGCAAGCACCATCAGCTAGCACATCCACTTTTGCGTCCCAGCAAAGCGTACATATGTCCATACCCCAGGCCTTTGAATGAAAGCACAAATACCCAGCCACCCACCCACAGACCATAGCACTAAATGTGCACCTTTCCAAAATGCTGGAACTGGAAATGTTGCCATTTAGGCTTGTGGACACTAAGGGCTTTCCGCAGCCTGATGGTGACAGCTGTCCCGCGGTACTCTATCCCCAGCCGCCAATATTTTTCATTGTGTGAAGTCCCAGCCTTACACCAGCATGTGTCCCGTAGCATCACCGGTGCCCTGACCAACGCAGTTATTGGGAAGGTCCACTTAACGACTTTTACATGGACAAGTGCTTTTGGCCAGGAACGCTACATTTCCCTGACAGCACACTGGGTGAACGTTGTGGAGGCCGGGAGCGAGTTGTACCTTGGCATGGCACAGGTGCTACCAACGCCAAGGATTGCAGGCCCTACTTCCATCAAGATTTCCACCACCACCTACATTAGTGGCTGTAACTCCCCTTCTCCTCCTCTACCTCCTCCTCCACTTCCACCTCTGAATTGGCATCTTGCAGAACCAGTCAGCCATCAGTCTGTAGCTCGAATCAGTGTAGCACTATAGTGGGGAAGCGGCAACAGGCTGAAACGTATTTGCTTAGGCGACAAACAGCACACTGCCACAGAGCTGTGGCAGGGTATAAGGGACCAGATTGAGCTGTGGCTCTCGCCACTCAACCTACAACCAGTCATGGTTGTGTCTGATAATGGCCGTAACTTGGTGGTGACTTTGGAGCTCAGCAAGCTCACACACATACCATGCCTAGACCACATGTTCAACTTAGTGGTTCAGCGGTTTCTCAAAACCAAACCCAATTTGCCTGAGCTACTGGTGAAGGTGCCCCGCATGTGTGCCCATTTCCAAAAGTCATATACAGCTGCCACCGGTCTGGCAACTCTGCAGCAGCACCTGCAATTGCCAGCTTATCTCGCGCGCTGGAACTCCACGTTCCACATGTTGGCCAGGCTTTGTGAGCAGCAGAGGGAAGTAGTGGAATACCAGCTGCAACATGGTTGTCTCCTTTCCAGTCAGCTACCGCTCTTCACAAGCGAGGAGTGGGCATGGATGTCTGACCTCTGTGAGGTTTTAAGAAACTTTGAGGAATCAACACAGATGGTGAGCTGTGATGCCACTATTATCAGCGTAACTATCCCACTCCTGTGTCTACTGAAACGCTCGCTGCCCACAATAAGGACTGATGCTTTGCATGTGGAAGAGGGGGAAATGGGGGAAGACAGTACACAGGGTGATAGCCAGACCACCCTCAGTTCATCTTCTCATCGCGAATTGGATAATGATGATGAGGAGGAGGAGCTAGAGACGGTTGCCTACGCTACAGAGGGTATTACCCATTAGAGATGTCCCGAACTATTCGCCAGCGAACATAGCTTGATCGCGTTCGCCGCTGCGGGCGAACATATGCGATGTTCGGTCCGCCTCCTATACGTCATCATTGTGCAAACTTTGACCCTGTACCTCACAGTCAGCAGACACATTCCAGCCAATCAGCATACCCTCCCTCCAAGACCCTCCCACCGCCTATCAAAAAACAGGGACAGCATCCATCTTAGATTCATTCTGAAGCTGCAGTGTCACAAAGTTGTAATCGCAATGCGATTAATACAGGTTATATTAATCGCATTGCGATTAGAACTTAGAGCTGGGTTCCTAATTGTTATATTGATAGAATATAATGAAGATTGTGAATATAGTGCTATATTCGTTGTCAATTCTAGCAATACAACCATTAGGAACTCAGATCTAAGTTGTAATCGCAATGCGAATAATGCAGGTTATATTAATCGCATTGCAAATTCAAGCTAGCAATACAACCATTAGGAATCCAGCAGCTCTAAGTTGAATTTGCAATGTGATTAATATAACCTGCATTAATCGCATTGCGATTACAACTTTCTCAAATCCGACAGTACATTCTAGCATGGAGCCGTTCCCATGGTGATGGGGACGCTCCATGAGCACAGAAGTCGGCAGAAGCTCTAAGTTGAAATCGCAATGCGATTTATAGAACTTGAATTAATCGCATTGCGATTTTAACTTTCTCAAATCCGACAGTACATTCTAGCATGGAGTCATTCCCATGGTGATGGGGACGCTCCATGAGCACGGAATTCGGCAGAAGCTCTAAGTTGAAATCGCAGTGCGATTTATAGAACTTGAATTAATCGCATTGCGATTTCAACTTTCTCAAATCCGACAGTACATTCTAGCATGGAGCCATTCCCATGGTGATGGGGACGCTTCATGAGCATGGAAGTCGGCAGAAGCTCTAAGTTGAAATCGCAATGCGATTAATTCAAGTTCTATAAATCGCATTGCGATTTCAACAGAACTTCTGTCGACTTCCGTGCTCATGGAGCGTCCCCATCACCATGGGAACGACTCCATGCTAGAATTTACTGTCGGATTTGAGAAAGTTGAAATCGCAATGCGATTAGTTCAAGTTCCATAAATCGCATTGCGATTTCAACTTACCACACTCTGCGTCAACTTCGTCATTTTCCATGGGTGTTTTGCCATTGATCCCCCTCCGGCATGCCACAGTCCAGGTGTTAGTCCCCTTGAAACAACTTTTCCATCGCTATTGTGGCCACAAAGAGTACCTGTGAGTTTTCAAATTCGCCTTCCTATTGATGTCTATTGCGAGTCGCCGGTTCGCACGTTCGCAAACATTTGCGGAAATTCGCGTTCGCCGTTCGCGAACGGAAAATTTTATGTTCGCGACATCACTATTACCCATAGCAGGTTTATTCCATCTGTTCAGCATGGATGGGCCGAAGAGGAGGAGGAGATTGAGAGTCATCCTCCTGACGAGGACAGCGAAGACTTGTCTGTTGTCTTGTCTATACACCTCCACAATGGATTTGAAATGAAACGAACAACATGTGCTTTAATTTTAGGGTATTTACATCCAAATCAGGTGAACGGTGTAGGAGTTAAAACAGTTTGCATACGTGCCTCCCACTTGTTAAGGGACCAAAAGTAATGGGACAATTGGCTTCTCCGCTGTTCAATGACCAGGTGTGTGTTATTCCCTCATTATCCCAATTACAATGATCAGATTAAAGGCCCAGATTTAATTTCAAGTGTGCTATTTGCATTTGGAATCTGTTGCTGTCAACTCTCAAGATAAGATCCAAAGAGCTGTCACTATCAGTGAAGCTTCACAACAGCTGGCCAGATTAAGAACACTCTCCAAGAGGTAGGTGTATGTGTGTCAAAGTCAACAATCAAGAGAAGACTTCACCAGAGTGAATACAGAGGGTTCACCACAAGATGTAAACCATTGGTGAGCCCCAAAAACAGGAAGGCCAGATTAGAGTTTGCCAAACGACATCTAAAAAAACCTTTACAGTTCTGGAACAACATCATATGGACAGATGAGACCAAGATCAATTTGTACCAGAGTGATGGGAAGAGAATAGAAGGAAAGGAACTGCTCATGGTCCTAAGCATACCACCTCATCAGTTAAGCATCGTGGTGGTAGTGTCATGGCGTGGGCATGTATGGCTGCCAATGCAACTGGTTCTCTTGTATTTATTAATGATGTGACTGCTGACAAAAGCAGCAGGATAAATTCTGAAGTGTTTCGGGCAATATTATCTGCTCATATTCAGCCAAATGCTTCAGAACTCATTGGACGGCGCTTCACAGTGCAGATGGACAATGACTCAAAGCATACTGCAAAAGCAACCAAATAATTTCTTAAGGGAAAAAAGTGGAATGTTATGCAATGGCCAAGTCAATCACCTGACCTGAATCCGATTGAGCATGCGCTTCACTTGCTGAAGACAAAACTGAAGGGAAAATGCCCCAAGAACAAGCAGGAACTGAAGACAGTTGCAGTACAGGCCTGGCAGAGCATCACTAGGGAGGGAACCCAGCGTCTGGTGATGTCTATGCATTCCAGACTTCAGGCTATAATTGACTGCAAAGGATTTGCAACCAAATATTAAAAAATTAAAGTTTGATTTATGATTACAGTTGAGCGAACACCTGGATGTTCAGGTTCGAGAAGTTCGGCTGAACTTTTTCGGCACTAAAAAGGCTATAAAATAGCCCAGGAAAGGGCTAGAGGGCAGCAAAATGTAGGTAAATCCCCTGCAAACAAATGTGGAAAGGGAAATGAATAAAATAAAATAAAAAAAAGTCCATTTGAGAGAGGTCCCATAGCAGAGAATAAGGCTTCATGTCACCCACCACTGTAACAGGCCACTGTGAGATATTTAGGCCCCGGCACCCAGACAGAGTAGAGAGGTCCCATAGCTGAGAATCAGGCTTCATGTCATAGCAGAGAATCATGCTTCATGTCACCCTCCACTGGAACAGGCCACTATCAGATATTTTTAGGCCCCGGCACCCAGACAGAGGAGAGAGGTCCCATAGCAGAGAATCAGGCTTCATGTTACCCAGTACTGGAACAGGCCACTGTCAGATATTTTTAGGCCCCGACACCCAGACAGAGGAGAGAGGTCCCATAGCAGAGAATCAGGCTTCATGTCACCCACCACTGGAACAGGCCACTGTCAGAAATTTTTAGGCCCCGGCACCCAGACAGAGGAGAGAGGTCCCATAGCAGAGAATCAGGCTTCATGTCACCCACCACTGGAACATGCCACTGTCAGATATTTTTAGGCCCCGGCACCCAGACAGAGGAGAGAGGTCCCATAGCAGAGAATCAGGCTTTATGTCACCCACCACTGGAACAGGCCACTGTGAGATATTTAGGCCCCGGCAACCAGACAGAGGAGAGAGGTCCCATAGCAGAGAATCAGGCTTCATGTCACCCACCACTGGAACAGGCCACTGTCAGATAATTTTAGGCCCCCGCACCCAGACAGAGGAGAGAGGTCCCATAGCAGAGAATCAGGCTTCATGTCACCCAACACTGGAACAGGCCATTGTCAGATATTTTTAGGCCCCGCACCCAGACAGAGGAGAGAGGTCCCATAGCAGAGATTCAGGCTTCATGTCTTAGCAGAGAATCAGGCTTCATGTCATAGCAGAGAATCAGGCTTCATGTCACCCACCACTGGAACAGGCCACTGTCAGATATTTAGGCCCCGGCACCCAGACAGAGGAGAGAGGTCCCATAGCAGAGAATCAGGATTCATGTCATAGCAGAGAATCGGGCTTCATGTCACCCAACACTGGAACAGGCCACTGTCAGATATTTTTAGGCCCCGGCACCAAGACAGGAGGAGAGGTTCATTCAACTTTGGGTTGCCCCGCAATATAATGGTAAAATGAAAAAAACGAGGATTGAACGAGGAAGTGCCCTGGAGTACAAGATTATATAGGTTAAGGGGAAGTAGTTATAAATGTCTAATCTGCACAAGGGATGGACAGGTCCTGTGGGATCCATGCCTGGTTAATTTTTATGAACGTCAGCTTGTCCACATTGGCAGTAGACAGGCGGCTGCGTTGTCTGTAATTACGCCCCCTGCCGTGCTGAATACACGCTCAGACAAAACGCTGGCCGCCGGGCAGGCCAGCACCTCCAAGGCATAAAAGGCTAGCTCTGGCCACGTGGACAATTTGGAGACCCAGAAGTTGAATGGGGCTGAACCATCAGTCAGTACGTGGAGGGGTGTGCACACGTACTGTTCCACCATGTTAGTGAAATGTTGCCTCCTGCTAACACATTCCGTATCAGGTGGTGGTGCAGTTAGCTGTGGCGTAGTGACAAAAATATTCCACATCTCTACCATGCAGCTCCCTCAGAGGAGCTGGCCGTGACACAGCTGCGTTGGCGACCTTTTGCTCCTCCTCTGCCTTCGCCTTGAGCTTCCACTTGTTCCCCTGTGACATTTGGGAATGCTCTTAGTAGCGCGTCTACCAATGTGCGCTTGTACTGGCGCATCTTCCTATCACGCTCCAGTGCAGAAGTAAGGTGGGCACATTGTCTTTGTACCGGGGATCCAGCAGGGTGGCAACCCAGTAGTCCACACACGTTAAAATGTGGGCAACTCTGCTGTCGTTGCGCAGGCACGTGCGCCAAACAGCTCTCTGCCTGGGGCCCAGCCGCCACTACATTTACCCAGTGTGCAGTTAGGGAGATATAGCGTCCCTGGCCGCGCTTACTGGTTAAAGTATCTGTGGTTAGGTGGACCTTGCCACAGATGGCGTTGCGCAGTGCACACTTGATTTTATCGGATACTTGGTTGTGCAGGGAAGGCACGGCTCTCTTGGAGAAGTAGTGGCGGCTGGGAACAACATACTGTGGGACAGCAAGCGACATGAGCTGTTTGAAGCTGTCTGTGTCACCAGCCTAAATGACAGCATTTCATAGGCCAGTAGTTTAGAAATGCTGGCATTCAGGGCCAGGGATCAAGGGTGGCTAGGTGGGAATTTACGCTTTCTCTCAAATGTTTGTGAGATGGAGAGCTGAACGCTGCCGTGTGACATGGTGGAGATGCTTGGTGACAGAGGTGGTGGTGTTTGTGGTACATCCTCTGTTTGCTGGGCGGCAGGTGCCAACGTTCCTACTGAGGCAGAGAAAGAGGCCGAGGTGGCAGCAGCAGAAGAGGTAGCAGGGGGAGCCTGAGTGAGTTCCTTGTTTTTAAGGTGTTTACTCCAGAGCAGTTCATGCTTTGCATGCAGATGCCTGGTCATGCAGGTTGTGCTAAGGTTCTGATGGCACAGCGTGCAAACCACTTGGGTCTTGTCGTCAGCACATTGTTTGAAGAACTGCCATGCTAGGGAACTCCTTGAAGCTGCCTTTGGGGTGCTCGGTCCCTGGTGGCGGTGGCCAGTAGCAGGTGAACTCTCTTGGCGGCGGGTGTTCTGCTTTTGCCCACTGCTCCCTCTTTTGCTACGCTGTTGGCTCGCTCTCATCACTGCCTCTTCCTCTGAACTCTGAAAGTCAGTGGCACGACCTTCATTCCATGTGGGGTCTAGGACCTCATCGTCCCCTGCATCGTCTTCCACCCAGTCTTGATCCCTGACCTCCTGTTCAGTCTGCACACTGCAGAAAGACGCAGCAGTTGGCACCTGTGTTTCGTCATCATCAGAGACGTGCTGAGGTGGTATTCCCATGTCCTCATCATCAGGAAACATAAGTGGTTGTGCGTCAGTGCATTGTATGTCTTCCACCGCTGGGGAAGGGCTAGGTGGATGCCCTTGGGAAACTCTGCCAGCAGAGTCTTCAAACAGCATAAGAGACTGCTGCATGACTTGAGGCTCAGACAGTTTCCCTGATATGCATGGGGGTGATGTGACAGACTGATGGGCTTGGTTTTCAGGCGCCATTTGTGCGCTTTCTGCAGAAGACTGGGTGAGAGATAATGTGAACATGCTGGATCCACTGTCTGCCACCCAATTGACTAATGCCTGTACCTGCTGAGGCCTTACCATCCTTAGAACGGCATTGGACCCCACCAAATATCACTGTAAATTCTGGCGGCTACTGGGACCTGAGGTAGTTGGTTCACTAGGACGTGTGGCTGTGGCAGAACGGCCACGTCCTCTCCCAGCACCAGAGGGTCCACTAACACCACCACGACCATGTCCGCGTCCGCATCCCTTACTAGATGTTTTCCTCATTGTTACCGTTTACCACAATATAAGAAAAAATTATTTGGCCCAATGTATTGAATTCAAATTCAGGCCTTTTTTTACAGGCACCTAACACTATCTGGCTATCTATTTAGGTACCGTATTACACTAATACAGGCACAGCAGTAACGACAGATTTAGCTGAATATAAATTGTAGGCCTAGTATTTAGGCCCTGGATGACAGGTATACGTTTACGGACAGAATTAGACTTGGAAATGCACGGTAGCGTGTGAAGTTATTGAGGATGACCCTATCAGCACCTTCAATCTAATATACCCTTTTATGGATCGATTTAAACTTGGCCTGCTACAGCAGAAACCACTGATTTAGGGAATTGCGAATTTGGGAATTGAATTTCAACCCAGAACAAAATATATCCTTTGCCAGACAGCAGACAGTATTACAATTGGCTAGCCACAGCTGAAACACCAGATTTAGGGTACTGCTATTTTGGCAATTGTAGTTCACCCCTCAATAAAATAGCAAGCACAGCCAAGCCCCTGATGTAGGATATAGCAAAAAAAAACAACACACTATTGATGGTTAAATGTACTTGGTGGCAGCTTGTGCTGGCGCACCACAAGACACAAAATGGCCGCCGATCACCCCAGAAAAAGTAACAGAAAAACGCTCTAACAGAAAAACGCTATACAGTTCGGGTTCGCTCATCCCTACACTTTAGCTTTGTTCCCATTCATTGTCAATGAGGACAAAACTGAACTAAAGGGTTCAGAGTGCACCAGAATGCATTCCATTCTGTTTCATTGCATTCCCAAGGTATACAAAAGTACTGAAAGCAGTGTTTTTGAGTGCGTCCTGGGATGCGTCACAAGATGTATCCGTCATGACTCGCAATGTAAGTCAATGGAGACAGATCCATTCTTCTGACACAAAAGAAAATGGATCAGTCCCCCATTGACTTACAATGGTTTTAGAGTTGGATCCCTCATTGCGATGTTAAAGATAATACAACTGGATCCATTGATATCGGATGCAGACGGTTGTATTATCACGATGGAAGCGTTTTTGTTTATCCATGACGGATCCAGCAAAAATGCTGGTTTGAAAGTAGCATAAGATATGCGCATATATATATATATATATATATATATATATATATACAGTACAGACCAAAAGTTTGGACACACCTTCTCATTCAAAGAGTTTTCTTTATTTTCATGACTATGGAAATTGTAGATTTACACTGAAGGCATCAAAACTATGAATTAACACATGTGGAATTATATACATAACAAAAAAGTGTGAAACAACTGAAAATATGTCATATTCTAGGTTCTTCAAAGTAGCCACCTTTTGCTTTGATTACTGCTTTGCACACTCTTGGCATTCTCTTGATGAGCTTCAAGTGGTAGTCACCTGAAATGGTTTTCACTTCACAGGTGTGCCCTGTCAGGTTCAATAAGTAAGATTTTTTGCCTTATAAATGGGGTTGGGACCATCAGTTGGGTTGTGGAGAAGTCAGGTGGATACACAGCTGATAGTCCTACTGAATAGACTGTTAGAATTTGTATTATGGCAAGAAAAAAGCAGCTAAGTAAAGAAAAACGAGTGGACATCATTACTTTAAGAAATGAAGGTCAGTCAGTCCGAAAAATTGGGAAAACTTTGAAAGTGTCCCCAAGTGCAGTCACAAAAACCATCAAGCGCTACAAAGAAACTGGCTCACATGCGGACCGCCCCAGGAAAGGAAGACCAAGAGTCGCCTCTGCTGCGGAGGATAAGTTCATCCGAGTCACCAGCCTGAGAAATCGCAGGTTAACAGCAGCTCAGATTAGAAACCAGGTCAATGCCACACAGAGTTCTAGCAGCAGACACATCTCTAGAACAACTGTTAAGAGGAGACTGTGTGAATTAGGCCTTCATGGTAGAATATCTGCTAGGAAACCACTGCTAAGGACAGGCAACAAGACTTGTTTGGGCTAAAGAACACAAGGAATGGACATTAGACCAGTGGAAATCTGTGCTTTGGTCTGATGAGTCCAAATTTGAGATCTTTGGTTCCAACCACCGTGTCTTTGTGCGACGCAGAAAAGGTGAACGGATGGACTCTACATGCCTGGTTCCCACCGTGAAGCATGGAGGAGAAGGTGTGATGGTGTGGGGGTGCTTTGCTGGTGACACTGTTGGGGATTTATTCAAAATTGAAGGCATACTGAACCAGCATGGCTACCACAGCATCTTGCAGGCATGCTATTCCATCCGGTTTGCGTTTAGTTGGACCATCATTTATTTTTCAACAGGACAATGACCCCAAGCACACCTCCAGGCTGTGTAAGGGCTATTTGACCATGAAGGAGAGCGATGGGGTGCTGCGCGAGATGACCTGGCATCCACAGTCACTGGACCTGAACCCAATCGAGATGGTTTGGGGTGAGCTGGACCGCAAAGTGAAGACAAAAGGGCCAACAAGTGCTAAGCATCTCTGGGAACTCCTTCAAGACTGTTGGAAGACCATTTCAGGTGACTACCTCTTGAAGCTCATCAAGAGAATGCCAAGAGTGTGCAAAGCAGTAATCAAAGCAAAAGGTGGCTACTTTGAAGAACCTAGAATATGACATATTTTCAGTTCTTTCACACTTTTTTGTTATGTATTTAATTCCACATGTGTTAATTTATAGTTTTGATGCCTTCAGTGTGAATCTATAATTTTCATAGTCATGAAAATAAAGAAAACTCTTTGAATGAGAAGGTGTGTCCAAACTTTTGGTCTGTACTGTATATATATATATATATATATATATATATATATATATCTGCTATGCTGACCTCCTGCCTGTCCTTGTTCAACTGAAGTCTGGTATGGCATACTGTTGTGAGAGACCCTGCACCGATGTGCTCTGCCAGGTTTTATTAGAGTGGTATCCTGAACCGATGTGCTATGCCAGGCATCCTCAAACTGCGGCCCTCCAGCTGTTGTAAAACTACAACTCCCACAATGCCCTGCTGTAGGCTGATACCTGTAGGCTGTTCGGGCATGCTGGGAGTTGTAGTTTTGCAACAGCTGGAGGGCCGCAGTTTGAGGATGCCTGTGCTATGCAGAGGTTTCAGTGAAGTAGAGCAGGTGTTCCTGCCAGTACAGAGCTCACTGCAGCGCATATTGTACAAATCAGAATCTGTACGCTGCATATATGGCTACAGTGTATGGATTCTGCACGTGCTGCAGTGAAAAGCACTATAGAAAGTCCTAGACTTTGGGACCTGTTTTCCTAGTAAACAATAAAATCAATAAAGCTAAATATATAGTAAAAAAAAATATTGTAAAAAATATACTTTGCCATTTCTAAAAGTTTAAAAATGTTTAAAGGTTTATATACACCTTAACTACAGTATATTATTGTTGGGCTGTCACTAATGAAGTAATGAATAATCTAAGAGAGGGTCTCTCAACTCCGGTCCTCGGGACCCACCTACCGAGAATATCCCACAGAATGAATACCTGTGGTAAGTCCTGATGCATAGACACTAATTATATTACCTGCTCAATACTAAGGAAATCCTGAAAACATGACTGGTAGGTGGGTCCTGAGGATCTAAGGTGACACATCCAATATACATACATATATATGCAGGAGAAATTCAGCACTGTTTTAGGAAATAATATGTTGTTCTACTATGTAAATCTTCTCTGTAACTAAGCAGGGAAAATGACCCACTAGCATATTCTTTTAGATGTCATTAAAACAAAACGTAACTCAATCTTGTAACTTTATAAACCTATTAAGCGGATTATTCTGAGCGCTCTAGCACACGGGATAGAGCTTTGCTATTCATTCTTTATTGAATGATAAAGAACCCCCTTTGGCAGATTGTACATACAAATATAATATCTAGTCGGTGACTGCAATGACTGGATGCTTAAATGTAATAAGGTATTCAAATGTGCTTATGGGTTTAGATTTATGAGTCAGTTCTTACTGTCAAATACAGTTGGAGAAGTGTAAACAAGCTTGAACACGTAAGATATTGATTTGAGTTAAAATATATAGTTAGAATTTATTTTTTCACATGATGAGGTCACTACGCGTCCAATGTGATCATGTGGTGACGTCACTCTGGCTGTAGGTCCTTTAGCGGGTTTTCCTTAATCAAGACGAGAGCAGACAGTGGATGAGGTGAGTATTTTTATAGAATTTTTTTTAACCCCTGATTAATTTCTGAAAGGCTTAATATGAGTCACAGATGCCACGATCAACATTGAAAGCGGCACCTCAGGGGTTAAATGATGGGGAGGCAGCGTGATTGCCATTCCCCATCATTGCACTCGCTCCATACAATTGTCACGACCATGTTTATGGCCGTGACTCTTTGGGAGCCGCATACAGTTGCCCGCGGTTTTGGGTTGTTGTGTCAACCGCAGCTGGAGGCATTTTGCTGTTTGCCTCAGGTGCGGTTGCCGCGGACAACAGGTATGTGTGCGGTTGCCTTGGAGTTGTGTGCGTGTATGTATGCACTTTTGTATGTCTGTGTGCACTCTGTTTTATGTGTGGTGTGCACTGACATCTTTCCTTCACTGTGGTTGCCCGTGGCAACGTTTGGCTATTGTGTACATGTGGTGGCAGTGTCCCGGCCTTCGGGCTGACTCCCAGGACATGGTTGCCACCCATGTCATTGCCTGCGGCAACAGCCACAGTGTGTTCTTGAGTTGGACACTTTCCCTTTCAGTTTGTGTTTCCCTTCCCTGGTGCTGGAAGGGTTAACTCCCTTCCCAGTGTGTGTGTGTGAGTCACTGGGTGTGTCTGACTGTTGGGTGTGGCTTCTTGGCCTATAAAGCCTCTGTGTCTGGCATGTCTCAGTGGGTTGCTTCAGTCATGCTTAGCTGGAGCAGCCTCCTGTGCATACCATCTGCCAGTGAGGGCCACCCTTGTGGTCATAAAGATTATGTCACATTAAGTTTATGTCATGTTTATGTGTGATGTCTATGTGATGTTCAGTTGGGATTTTCCTTTGTTGTTTGGTGCAGCTTATGGATCTGGATTCCTGTGTGCACAGGGATCCAGTCAGCAAGGCTGTGGCAGGTAGGTGGAACTAGTTCAGTTCACCTGCCATATCCGTAAGACTGTTAGTGTTCCCCTTTTCCCTGCAGCTTGGCCAGTGAGACCCCTGTTCCTCCGTGTCCAGAAGGAACAGGCCGTCTTACCTTGACTCCTAGTCCAGGGACCGGTCGGAGGGTGAGTTAGGGATCCGAGGTTCCTGAGCATGGGTCCTCCTACCTTAAAGGTCGGCCCATGCAGCTAGGAGTTAGGGTCAGGTTAGGGAAGCTTTAGGAGGTGACCTGCTCCCTAATCCTGTCGTCCTGGCCGAGCAGCCTAACATCTTCTGGCATCGCACGGCTGAGGGTTTTCCCCATCCTCAGCCGTGACAACAATAGAATTTAGTTGAAGTTTGGTGAAGCAGCTAAATCAAATTTTTAAAAACTTCGTTCATCTCTATTTGTGATAATAGTTTCCATTTAAGGCAAATACACTGGATTTATTATCAGCATATGTAGTTTCCCAAGGTTGTGTGTAGGGAGATAGAGGGCAGTTTACTAGTTCCCCCTTAGTCTCTCTATCTCCAATCAGACTGTCAAGTCTCTTCAGTCTGGCCTAAAGGGTGTTCTATATACTTATCTCTTTAAATCTCTTTTGTTTTTAAAATGCAGCTCTAAAAGTTGCTGGACTGGACTGTTTCCTAATTATGATGAGGGCTCTGAGGTTTATCGCCCAAATCAATATGCCAGAAAGTCTATACCCCAAAATGCAGGTGTTACCTTTTCTGCCAAATATTTCCCACACTCTTCTTTGTAATGGCCGCTATAACCTCTGTTAAATTCAGTTTTACTTCCCTCAGAGGCTGGCACATGTCTTCCAGGGCTGATGTCTCCCTGTCTGCTGCTACACTCTCTCACACAGATAAAGCTCTGGCTCTCAGCCATACAACTGACTCTGTAGCCTCCGAGCAAGAGGTTTGGAACCAGCCACATCTAGTTACTGTAGCTAAGAAGCTGGCCAACTGATTCAATCCCTACTCTGCTCACACAACCTTTGGGATACACCGTGCACAAACAGCATACACAACCTTGAGGATTGAAAGTATACATATACAGTGGCATAATCTAAAATATACAGAATATATTCTGATATTTTAACAGATTATATTCAATTATTCTTACTATTATTATAAAAAACATTTTACAAAAAATAGATACATTTTTTTCTGGATATAATTATTTGATTTCACTACATGTATTTTGCTTGATGTCTCGACTCTAATTTTCTCTTTTGTTGGGACTTTTATCACAGCAACCAGTCTCATTTGACTTTCTCAGCAGAATTAGAGCATCTGACATTACACTGATAAGTACAATTCTCTTGCATGGACATCTTTTACTAGGCCTACCAAGAGATCAATAGATCTGTCATACATTTACTATTATGATAATTACACTTTAAATAACATTTTCCCATCACAGCAGCAGGAAGTTACCTATGACAATTGTTAATATTTTATTTTCAGCAATATTGTTTGTTTTCTATGAATACGAAGGAACTGTCCCTTTAACCCCTTAAAGACCGTGCTCCTTTTCACTTTAAGTACCAGGCCATTTTTTGCAAGTCTGACCAGTGTCACTTTATGTGTGAATAACTTTAAAACGCTTTTACTTATCCAGGCCATTCTGAGAATGTTTTTTCATCACATATTGTACTTCATGACACTAGTAAAATTGAGTTAAATTTTTTTTTTATTTATTAAAAAAATACAAAATTTACAAAAAATTTGGAAAAATGTGCAAATTTCCAAGTTTCAATTTCTCTACTTCTAAAATACATAGTGATACTTTCAAAAATAGTTATTAATTTACATGCCCCATATGTCTACTTCATGTTTGGAATTTTTTGGGAATGCCATTTTATTTTTTAGGGACATTACAAGGTTTAGAAGCAAATCTTGAAATTTTTCAGAAATTTTCCAAAACCCACCTTTTAAGGACCAGTTCAGGTTTTAAGTCACTTTGGGAGGCTTACATAATATAAACCACCCAAAAATGACCCCATTTTAGAAACTACACCCCTCAATGTATTCAAAACTGATTTTAAAAACTTTGTTAACCCTTTAGGTGTTCCACAAGAGTTATTGGCAAATGGAGATAAAATTTCTGAATTTAATTTTTTGGGCACATTTTCCATTTTAATCAATTTTTCCAGTAACAAAGCAAGGGTTAACAGCCAAACAAAACTCAATATTTATTGCCCAGATTCTGTCGTTTATATAAACACCCCATATATGGTTGTTAACTACTGTACGGGAACACGGCAGGGTGCAGAAGGAAAGGAACACCATATGGTTTCTGGAAGGCAGATTTTGCTGGACTGGTTTATTTACACCATGTCCCATTTGAAGCACCCCTGATGCACTCTTAGAGTAGAAACTCCAAAAACGTGACCCCATTTTGGAAACTACAGGATAAGGTGGCAGTTTTGTTGGGACTATTTTTAGGGCACATATGATTTTTGGTTGCGCTATATTACATTTTTGTGAGCCAAGGTTACAAAAAATGTAAATTCTGAAATGTCATCTCCATTTGCCAATAAATTGTGGAACACCTAAGGGGTTAACAAAGTTTGTAAAATCAGTTTTGAATACCTTGAGGGGTGTAGTTTCCAAAATGGGGTCACTATTTTGGAGTTTCTACTCTAGGGGTGCATCAGGGGGGCTTCAAATGCAACATAGGGTAAATAAACCAGTCCAGCAAAATCTGCCTTCCAGAAACCATATGGTGTTCCTTTCTTTCTGCGCCCTGCCAAGTGCCCGTACAGTAGTTTACGACCACATCTGGGGTGTTTCTATAAACTACAGAATCTGGGCAATAAATATTGAGTTTTGTTTGGCTGTTAACTCTTCCTTTGTTACTGTAAAAATTGATTAAAATGGAACATTTGCCAAAGAATTGAAATTCAGAAATGTCATCTCCATTTGCCAATAACTCTTGTGGAACACCTAAAGGGTTAACAACATTTGTAAAATTAGTTTTGAATACTTTAATGGGTGTAATTTCTTAGATGGGGTCACTTTTATGAAGTTTCTACTCTATGGGTACATCAGGGAGGCTTAAAATGGGACATGGTGTCAGAAAACCAGTCCAGCAAAATCTGCCTTCCAAAAACCATATGGCGCTCCTTTGCTTGTGCGCCCTGCCGTTTGGCCATACAGAATTTCATGACCACATATGGGGTGTTTCTATAAACGACAGAATCAGGGCAATAAATATAGCATTTAGTTTGACTGTTAACCCTTTCTTTGTTAACGGAAAAAAATGGATTAAAATAGAAAATTGGGCAAAAAATTGCTGTTTTGCACTGTTTTTATTAAATTTTTTGACTTTGTTTTGACTGTGTTCATTTGAGGGGTTAAGTCATGTGTTGTTTTTATAGAGAAGATTCTTACGGACGTGGCAATACCTAATATGTCTACTTTTTAAAATTTATTTAGGTTTTACACTATAATATCCTTTTTTAAACAAAAAAAAAACATTTTTGTATCTCTATAGTCTGAGAGTCAGTTTTTTTTCTAGCCGATTGTCTTAGGTAGTGGCTAATTTTTTGCAGGATGAGAGGACAGTTTTATTGGCACTATTTTGGGGTGCATATGACTTATTGATCACTTGCTATTACACTTTTTGTGATGTAAGGTGACCCAAAAATAGCTTTTTTTACACCGTTTTTATTTAATTTTTTTGACTGTGTTCATCTGAGGGGTTATATCATATGTTATTTTTATAGAGCACATTCTTACGGACCGAATATGTCAACTTTTTTAAATTTATTTAGGTTTTACACTATAATATCCTTTTTTAAACAACAACAACAAAAAAAAATTGTATCTCCATAGTCTGAGAGTCATTTTATTTTAATTTTTTAGCCGATTGTCTTAGGTAGGGGATCATTTTTTGAGGGATGAGAGGACGGTTTTATTGGCACTGTTTTGGGGTGCATATGACTTTTTGATCGCTTGCTATTACACTTTTTGCAATGTAAGGTAACAATAAAATAGTTATTTTTTTACACAGTTTTTATTTTTATTTTTTTACTGTGTTCATCTAAGAGGTTAGGTCATGTGGTATTTTTATAGTTTAGGTTCTTACGGACGCGGCGATACCTAATATGTATACTTTTTTATTTATTTTAGTTTTACAAAATAATATCATTTTTGAAACAAAAAAAATTTTGGGGGTGTTTATTTTATTTTTTCTGGGCGATTGTCTGTGGCCAAATAGAATTAAAATTGGGGAAGGGGATTATAAATTTAGCACTCCATGGAAGTGTGGTACTCCCTGAAGCAATTGTCAATGCAGAGGCCCGGATGATTGTTGTGGTGTCCTTCCGTATCCCCCTCCTGTGACACACTCTGCACTTTTTCTGGGACCGTCCCTTCTTTCCAGTATGGGAGACCACACCTGGAAAGTGTTGGCCAGGGATGATCCGGGTGCCTCCAGTTCCCGAGGTACTCCGGCCTGATCTTTCTTGGGCAGAAAAGATCAGGTCCTTCAGGAATGCCTCATAAAACTTCAGGAATTTCCCTGTGTTGCCAGCACTCCAGGACAGCAGAAAAGAGTTGTACAAGGCAACCTGTACCAAGTAGACTGCAAATTTTTTGTTTCATGCCCAGGTTTTGCGCATGGCATTATATGGCTCAGAGAGATCAACTCTTCCCATATGCCGCTTGTAGTCCACGATACAATCGGGCTTAAGGACCATTGCCGCGGTACCTTGCACAGGGACAGAGGTGATGCCGTTACCGTGAATTGTGGACAGTACAAGGACATCCCTCTTTTCCTTATATCTGACCAGTTTCCACTGGTAAGGGCACGGGTCTCACCCCTGGGGATAGGTACCTGGAGGGGGTTGGTAGGGAGGACGCATTGATTTTTCCTCACGGTCCCACAAACGGACGTGGATCTGGCGGCGAGGGACTTGAAAAAGGGATACTAGTATAAAAGTTATCCACGTACAGGTGGTAACTCTTATCTAGCAGTGGGTGCATAAGGTCCCACACAAGTTGCCCGCTAACACCCAGAGTGGAGGGACGTTCTGGTGGTTCAATATAGGAATCTTGCCCCTCGTACACAGGAAACTTGTAAGTCTACCCTGAGGTACTCTCACAAATTTTGTACAGCTTCACGCCATACCTCGCCCGCTTAGAGGGAACATACTGGTGGAAAATGAGTCTTCACTTGAAAGCAATGAGAGACTCATCAACAGCGACCTCTCTTCCAGGTACAAACCGGATTCCAAAAAAGTTGGGACACTAAGCAAATTGTGAATAAAAACTGAATGCAATGATGTGGAGATGGCAAATGTCAATATTTTATTTGTAATAGAACGTAGATGACAGATCAAACGTTTAATCCGAGTAAATGCATCATTTTAAAGGAAAAATACATTGATTCAAATTTTCACGGTGTCAACAAATCCCCAAAAAGTTGGGACAAGTAGCAATAAGAGGCTGGAAAAAGTAAATTTGAGCATAACGAAGAGCTGGAAGACTAATTAACACTAATTAGGTCAATTGGCAACATGATTGGTTATAAAAAGAGTATCTCAGAGTGGCAGTGTCTCTCAGAAGCCAAGATGGGTAGAGGATCACAAATTCCCACAATGTTGCGCAGAAAGATAGTGGAGCAATATCAGAAAGGTGTTACCCAGCGAAAAATTGCAAAGACTTTGCATCTATCATCATCAACTGTGCATAACATCATCCGAAGATTCAGAGAATCTGGAACAATCTCTGTGCGTAAGGGTCAAGGCCGTAAAACCATACTGGATGCCCGTGATCTCCGGGCCCTTAAACGACACTGCACCACAAACAGGAATGCTACTGTAAAGGAAATCACAGAATGGGCTCAGGTATACTTCCAGAAACCATTGTCAGTGAACACAATCCACCGTGCCATCCGCCGTTGCCAGCTGAAACTCTACAGTGCAAAGAAGAAGCCATTTCTAAGCAAGATCCACAAGCTCAGGCGTTTTTACTGGGCCAGGAATCATTTAAAATGGAGTGTGGCAAAATGGAAGACTGTTCTGTGGTCAGACGAGTCACGATTCGAAATTCTTTTTGGAAATCTGGGACGCCATGTCATCCGGACCAAAGAGGACAAGGACAACCCAAGTTGTTATCAACGCTCAGTTCAGAAGCCTGCATCTCTGATGGTATGGGGTTGCATGAGTGCGTGTAGCATGGGGAGCTTGCATGTCTGGAAAGGCACCATCAATGCAGAAAAATATATTCAGGTTCTAGAACAACATCTGCTCCCATCCAGACGTCATCTCTTTCAGGGAAGACCCTGCATTTTTTAACAAGATAATGCCAGACCACATTCTGCATCAATCACAACATCGTGGCTGCGTAGGAGAAGGATCCGGGTACTGAAATGGCCAGTCTGCAGTCCAGATCTTTCACCTATAGAGAACATTTGGCGCATCATAAAGAGGAAGGTGCAACAAAGAAGGCCCAAGACGATTGAACAGTTAGAGGCCTGTATTAGACAAGAATGGGAGAGCATTCCTATTTCTAAACTTGAGAAACTGGTCTCCTCAGTCCCCAGACGTCTGTTGAGTGTTGTAAGAAGAAGGGGAGATGCCACACAGTGGTGAAAATGGCCTTGTCCCAACTTTTTGGGGATTTGTTGACACCATGACATTCAGATTCAACATATTTTTCCTTTAAAATGGTACATTTTCTCAGTTTAAACTTTTGTTCCTTGATTTATGTTCTATTCTGAATAAAATATTAGAAGTTGGCACCTCCACATCATTGCATTCAGTTTTTATTCATGATTTGTATAGTGTCCCAACTTTTTTGGAATCCGGTTTGTACATAGGCCTCCAAAAATTTGGCCCTGCAGTGATCGATGACCGGCCTGATTTTGTACAGGCGGTCATAGGCAGGATCACCTCAGGGGGGACATGCTGCATTATCTGCATAATGCAGGCATTTCTGAATGGCCTAAAAATTGGAAAATGTCATGGCCATACTGTAGAGTGGGGTCTGGTAGAGGAGGTCCCCACTCCAGTATTGCCTGACACTGTTTTTTTTTAACTAGGCCCATGTGCAGCACGAGGCCCCAAAACGTCCTCATCTTGGCTTCACTGACCGGAGTCTACCCACCGGACCTAGCCAAAAAGGAGCCTGGGTGTTGACCAATGAACTGTTGGGCGAACAAGTTTATTTGCTCCACCATCAGATTCACAAAGTGGTCACTGAAAAAAAAAAAAAAAAAGTCATATTCAGTGAAGCCCACTGTGGGAATCTGGATTCCTGGTTGGCCAACAAAGTCAGGAATCATGGGCTCAAAATCCTCTGGGGTACACCAGACAAGTTCACCGGTAGGAGGCTTAGGTGGACTTGTCTGGTGGGCCGGAAAACTAGTACGAGCCCCATGGCTGCTCATACTAGTGTGTGCCACACTGACATGGGGTCCCCCGGCTCTGTCTCCGCCACCTTATGGGCTCATCATCATCACTAAATGATGAGGAGGACGCGGATGGCAAGAGGAAAGTGGGGTCATCCTCATCCTTACTGGGGTTCTCAGAGTTGGAGACAAGCAGGACGTATGTCTCCTCAGCCGAGAACGTCCGGCGGGCCATAGGGGAGTGCGTGTGTGTGTGCGTGTGTGTAAAACTTTATTTGGTGTGCGTGTGTGTGGGGGGATAGGTGTTCAAGTTCACTTATACCCTACCCTAAACCACCCTAAACTTAACAGAAAAAAAATTGCTAAATAATAAAAGCCCCAAAAATGTGAAAAAAATATAATAAAATATTTAAACTCACTGATCAGTGGACGCTAAGAGTGCCGACCACAGTCAGCGCACGCACACAAAAAAAAAAGTGTGTGAGGGGGCAGGGGGGCAAGCTGCAGCACCCTTGGGGGTTTAGGGTTGCACAACTGACTGTGCTGTGGACCCCAGACACCCGATAAGGATGAACCACAAAAAAACAAACCTTTTTTTCCCCCCTAAACTATCCCTCAGTCTCCCTGCCTAATCTAACCTTTCCCTAAACCTGTCCCTAATAACTTTTGAGTGCCAGATGGCTCACATGTGGGTACTGGGCTCAGAGGTGGATGGACAGGCTCCTCTCTCCTGGCTCCACAGAAGCAGTGTGGAGGAGGAGAGCAGAGCTGGGGGAAGTTAACCCCCACCCGCCTGTCCAGCAAATAGGAATGAGATCCTGAGAGGTGATGTCATCGCCACCTCTCAGGATCTAAGGATGGTGATTGGTGGTGTATTATTAACCTATTCCGGGTTATCGGGTCACCGGAGACCCGAATGACCCGGAAACACAGCAAACCGCAGGTCTGAATTGACTGTGATTGGAGATACACAGGGCATACATGTATGCCCTGTTTCCTTAAGGACTCGGACATCAGGGCGTACCTGTACGCCCTGTGTTCGTAAGAGGTTAAAGGATAACTGTCATATTTTCAACAACAAAAAAAATCTATTTTAGCATTATTTACTGCTGCAGCAGCATTATGCATAAAGCAATCTTTAGTTTCTTCACTTACCACGGTTTTCCTTGAGTTTTCCCCTTAGTTACAGCCGTTTTGAATCCTACATTATGAGGATCTTCTCACGATGGCTCCTCTGCCAGTTCTTTGAGGCCACATACAAACTTGTTGTAGCCAGCAGCTTCCTGCCAGCCAATCAGATTGAATTACTGAGAGACACGCCTCCTCACTCTGAAGCCTAATGCAGCCATGCAGTGTGAAGGACCGCCCCTCTGTCTTCCTATCTGGAGACAGATGAGCCATAGCAACGGTCTTTTAACCACTTAAGGACCACAGGTTTATACCCCCCTAGTGACCAGGCCCTTTTTTACAAATCGGCACTCCACAACTTTAGCGGTTTATTGCTCGGTCATGCAACTTACCACCCAAATTAATTTTACCTCCTTTTCTTCTCACTAATAGAGCTTTCATTTGGTGGTATTTCATTGCTGCTGACATTTTTACTTTTTTTGTTATTAATCAAAATTTAACTATTTTTTTGCAAAAAAATAACATTTTTCACTTTCAGTTGTAAAATTTTGCAAAAAAAACGACATCCATATATTAATTTTTCACTAAATTTATTGTTCTACATGTCTTTGATTAAAAAAAATGTTTGGGTAAAAAAAAAAAATGGTTTGGGTAAAAGTTATAGCGTTTACAAACTATGGTACAAAAATGTGAATTTCCGCTTTTTGAAGCAGCTCTGACTTTCTGAGCACCTGTCATGTTTCCTGAGGTTCTACAATGCCCAGACAGTAGAAACCCCCCACAAATGACCCCATTTCGGAAAGTAGACACCCTAAGGTATTCGCTGATGGGCATAGTGAGTTCATAGAACTTTTTATTTTTTGTCACAAGTTAGCGGAAAATGATGATTTTTTCTTTTTTTTTCTTACAAAGTCTCATATTCCACTAACTTGTGACAAAAAATAAAAACTTCCATGAACTCACTATGCCCATCACGAAATACCTTGGGGTGTCTTCTTTCCAAAATGGGGTCACTTGTGGGGAAGTTATACTGCCCTGGCAATTTAGGGGCCCATAATGTGTGGTTAGTAGTTTGAAATCAAAATGTGTAAAAAATGGCCTGTGAAATCCGAAAGGTGCTCTTTGGAATGTGTGCCCCTTTGCCCTCCTAGGCGGCAAAAAAGTGACACACATCTGGTATCGCCGTACTCAGGAGAAGTTGGGGAATGTGTTTTGGGGTGTCATTTTACATATACCCATGCTGGGTGAGAGAAATATCTTGGCAAAAGACAACTTTTCCCATTTTTTTATACAAAGTTGGCATTTGACCAAGATATTTATCTCACCCAGCATGGGTATATGTAAAATGACACCCCAAAACACATTGCCCAACTTCTCCTGAGTACGGCGATACCAGATGTGTGACACTTTTTTGCAGCCTAGGTGGGCAAAGGGGCCCACATTCCAAAGAGCACCTTTAGGATTTCACTGGCCATTTTTTACAGATTTTGATTTCAAACTACTTCGCACACATTAGGGCCCCTAAATTGCCAGGGCAGTATAACTACCCCACAAGTGACCCCATTTTGGAAAGAAGACACCCCAAGGTATTCCGTGAGGGGCATGGCGAGTTCCTGGAATTTTTTATTTTTTGTCACAAGTTAGTGGAATATGAGACTTTGTAAGAAAAAAAAGAAAAAAATCATCATTGTCCGCTAACTTGTGACAAAAAATAAAAAATTATAGGAACTCACCATGCCCCTCACGGAATACCTTGAGGTGTCTTCTTTCCAAAATGGGGTCACTTGTGGGGTAGTTATACTGCCCTGGCATTCTAGGGGCCCTAATGTGGGGTAAGTCGTTTGAAATCAAAATGTGTAAAAAATTACCTGTGAAATCCGAAAGGTGCTCTTTGGAATGTGTGCCCCTTTGCCCACCTAGGCGGCAAAAAAGTGACACACATCTGGTATCGCCGTACTCAGGAGAAGTTGGGGAATGTGTTTTGGGGTGTCATTTTACATATACCCATGCTGGGTGAGAGAAATATCTCTGCAAAAGACAACTTTTCCCATTTTTTTATACAAAGTTGGCATTTGACCAAGATATTTATCTCACCCAGCATGGGTATATGTAAAATGACACCCCAAAACACATTGCCCAACTTCTCCCGAGTACGGCAATACCAGATGTGTGACACTTTTTTGCAGCCTAGATGCGCAAAGGGGCCCAAATTCCTTTTAGGGGGGCATTTTTAGAGATTTGGATCCCAGACTTCTTCTCACAGTTTCAGGCCCCTAAAATGCCAGGGCAGTATAAATACCCCACATGTGACCCCATTTTGGAAAGAAGACACCCCAAGGTATTCAATGAGGGGCCTGGCGAGTTCATCGAATTTTTTTTTTTTTGCATAAGTTAGCGGAAATTGATTTTTTTTTTGTTTTTTTCTCACAAAGTCTCACTTTCCGCTAACTTAGGACAAAAATTTCAATCTTTCATGGACTCAATATGCCCCTCACGGAATACCTTGGGGTGTCTTCTTTCCGAAATGGGGTCACATGTGGGGTATTTATACTGCCCTGGCTTTTTAGGGGCCCTAAAGCGTGAGAAGAAGTCTGGAATATAAATGTCTAAAAATGTTACGCATTTGGATTCCGTGAGGGGTATGGTGAGTTCATGTGAGATTTTATTTTTTGACACAAGTTAGTGGAATATGAGACTTTGTAAGAAAAAAAAAAATAATAATATTTCCGCTAACTTGGGCCAAAAAAAATTCTGAATGGAGCCTTACAGGGGGCGATCAATGACAGGGGGGTGATCAGGGAGTGTATATGGGGTGATCACCCCCCTGTCACTGATCACCCCTCTGTCATTGATCACCCCTCTGAAAAGCTCCATTCAGACGTCCATATGTTTTTTACGGATCCACGGATACATAGATCGGAACCGCAAAACACATACGGACGTCTGAATGGAGCCTTTCATGGGGGTAATCAATGACAGGGGGGTGATCAGGGAGTGTATATGGGGTGATCACCCCCCTGTAAGGCTCCATTCAGACGTCCGTATGCATTTTGCCGTGTCCGTTGTTCCATTTTCCGTGATTTTCTGTGGACCCTTGACTTTCAATGGGTCCGTTAAAAACTCGGAAAATGCACCGTTGTTCATCCGCTTCCGTGATCCGTGTCCGTAGGCTACTCTCACACAGACGGATCGCAGAAAACTTCGTGAAAACTCAGATCCGACAGTATATTCTAACACAGAGGCGTTCCCATAGTGATGGGGACGCTTCAAGTTAGAATATACTAAGAACTGTGTACATGATTGCCCCCTGCTGCCAGGGGGCTGTGATCCGCACAATTAACCCCTCAGGTGCCGCACCTGAGGGGTTAATTGTGGGTATAATAGCCCCTGTAAGAAATCATGTGCTGCCAGGCAGGAGGGGGCAGACCCCCCTCCCTCCCCTGAATTACATTGATTAGTGGCCAGTGCGGCCTCCCCTCTCCCCCCCCTCCTAATTAAAATCCCCCCCATATACTATGGCCCCAGTTGTGCCCCCATCTTTATATTCTGGCCCCAGTTGTGCCCTCATACATATACTATGACCCCAGATGTGTCCCTATATAAATATTATGGCCCCAGTTGTGCCCCCACAGATATATTATGGCCCCAGTTGGTGGCAGCGGAGAGTTCCGATCGGAGTCACAGTTTAATCGCTGGGGCTCCGATCGGTTAGCATGGCAATCTGTCACCAGGATTAACGCTATAGCGATATTTATATGTGCCCATCAGTCTCCTTGCTGTGTTTAAAATAATCCCACTGTTACTGCTCTGTGTGTGTTAAATTCTTATAAAAAAAACTATCTTATTGATGTGTAAATTACCTTGGTCAGGAGCCCAAGGGGTTGTCCCACGATCTGTTGGAGCCCAGCCAAGCCCATCGATCCGGATACCAGGACCGCCTACCACTTAATTTATTCACTCCACTTACCCTGACGTCATTTCTTCTCAGTGCCGTAGTCTCGCGCAGCCGGAGTGGACACTGTAGTCTGCACCCGTGCGGACTACTGGCATCGGCTTTGACGAGTCCACTGCGCATGCGCCGCCTCCCTGTGCACCACGCTGGCACTAGAAAAGGGAACCGGTGCATGCGCAATTGACTCGTCAAAGCCGGTGCTAGTAGTCTGCACGACAGCAGACTATAGTGTCCATTGTGCCTGCGCGAGACTACGGCACTGAGAAGAAATGACGTCAGGGCAAATAGAGTGAATAAAATAAGTGGTAGGCGGTGCTGGGCTCCGGATCGATGGGCTCCAACAGATCATGGGACAACCCCTTGGGCTCCTGACCAAGGTAATTTACACATCAATAAGATAGTTTTTTATAAGAATCTAACACACACAGAGCAGTAACAGTGGGATCATTTTAAACACAGCAAGGAGACTGATGGGCACATATAAATATCGCTATAGCGTTAATCCTGGTGACAGAATCCCTTTAATCAAATTCTCTCTCCACTTTATTCCATAAAAAGCATGCACTATAGATAACAACAGACAAATCTGGCACACCCCAAGGGGGTGCAAATTGAAACTAATGATTTGATTGGTTATTTATAAAAGGCAATACTTCTGTACCATACTAACAAAATGCTACTAATTAAGAAGTTTCTGCAGCATCTTATCCCAAAGCTGATATTCTTCAGTAGTACCTCCCAAACTAATAAGGAGCATAACTCTCTCTTGTCTGTCAGACTGAGAAATGAGGGGGCTACTACCTTGGCCTTGCAGCTAGGAGCATTTGATTTATATACACAGATATTCACTACGTCCTGCCAGCAGGCTCATTCGTTTTTCCACATATGTACAAGATGGAGGACATGTTTATACAAAATGGATTCTCATTCCTCACACTAGCGTTTTTACTGGATCCGTCAGGGTTCAGCAAAAACGCTTCAGTTACTGATAATACAACCATCTGCCTCCGTTCTGAATGGATCCGGTTGTATTATCTTTAACATTTCCAAGACGGATCCGTCATGAACTCCATTGAAATACGTTTTCTATTGACAATGATTGTGGAGAAAACTGAAGCATTTTTTTTCTGGTATTGAGCCCCTATAACGGAGCTCAATACTGAAAAACTAAAACGCTAGTCATCGCATCATCGCGGCGGCTCTCCCAGGTCACACTAACGCCAATAGGCGTCATCTCGCGAGACGCGAGATTTCCTGTGAACGCGCGCACACAGGCGCGCGCGCTCACAGGAACGGAAGGTAAGCGAGTGGATCTCCAGCCTGCCAGCGGCGATCGCTCGCTGGCAGGCTGGAGATGTGATTTTTTTAACCCCTAACAGGTATATTAGACGCTGTTTTGATAACAGCGTCTAATATACCTGCTACCTGGTCCTCTGGTGGTCCCTTTTGTTTGGATCGACCACCAGAGGACACAGGTAGGTCAGTAAAGTAGCACCAAACACCACTACACTACACTACACCCCCCCTGTCACTTATTAACCCTTTATGAACCACTGATCACCCCATATAGACTCCCTGATCACCCCCCTGTCATTGATCACCCCCCTGTAAGGCTCCATTCAGAGGTCCGTATGATTTTTACGGATCCACGGATACATGGATCGGATCCGCAAAACGCATACGGACGTCTGAATGGAGCCTTACAGGGGGGTGATCAATGAAAATGGGGTGATCACGCATATAGACTTCCTGATCACTTCCCTGTCATTGATCACCCCCCTGTGAGGCTCCATTCAGACGTCCGTATGATTTTTACGGATCCACTGATACATGGATCGGATCCGCAAAACGCATACGGACGTCTGAATGGAGCCTTACAGGGGGGTGATCCATGACAATGGGGTGATCACGCATATAGACTTCCTGATCACTTCCCTGTCATTGATCACCCCCTTGTCATTGATCACCCCCCTGTAAGGCTCCATTCAGACGTCCGTATGATTTTTACGGATCCACTGATACATGGATCGGATCCGCAAAACACATGCGGACGTCTGACTGGAGCCTTACAGGGGGGTGATCAATGACAGAGGAGTGATCACCCATATAGACTCCCTGATCACCTCCGTCATTGATCACCCCCCTGTAAGGCTCCATTCAGACGTCCGTATGATTTTCACGGATACATGGATCGGATCCGCAAAACACATACGGACGTCTGAATGGAGCCTTACAGGGGGGTGATCACCCACATAGACTTCCTGATAACCCCCTGTCATTGATCGCCCCCCTGTAAGGCTCCATTCAGATGTCCGTATGATTTTTACGGATACATGGATCGGATCCGCAAAACACATACGGACGTCTGAATGGAGCCTTACAGGGGGGTGATCAGGGAGTCTATATGGGATGATCACCCCCCTGTAAGGCTCCATTCAGACGTCTGTATGTGTTTTACGGATCCACGCATCTATGGATCGGATCCGCAAAACACATACGGACGTCTGAATGGAGCCTTACAGGGGGGTGATCACCCCATATACACTCCCTGATCACCCCCTGTCATTGATCACCCCCCTGTCATTGATCACCCCCCTGTCATTGATCACCCCCCTGTAAGGCTCCATTCAGACGTCTGCATGTGTTTTACGGATCCACGCATCTATGGATCGGATCCGCAAAATGCATACGGACGTCTGAATGGAGCCTTACAGGGGGGTGATCAGTGACAGGGGGGTGATCACCTCATATACACTCCCTGATCACCCCCTGTCATTGATCACCCCCCTGTCATTGATCACCCCCCTGTAAGGCTCCATTCAGACGCCCATATGTGTTTTACGGATCCACGCATCCATGGATCGGATCCGCAAAACGCATACGGACGTCTGAATGGAGCCTTACAGGGGGGTGATCAATGACAGGGGGGTGATCACCCCATATACACTCCCTGATCACCCCCCTGTCATTGATCACCCCCATGTAAGGCTCCATTCAGACGTCCGTATGTGTTTTGCGGTTCCGATCCATGTATCCGTGGATCCGTAAAAAACATATAGACGTCTGAATGGAGCCTTTCAGAGGGGTGGTCAATGACAGAGGGGTGATCAATGACAGGGGGGTGATCACCCCATATACACTCCCTGATCACCCCCCTGTCATTGATCACCCCCTGTAAGGCTCCATTCAGAATTTTTTTGGGCCCAAGTTAGCGGAAATATTTTTTATTTTATTTTTTCTTACAAAGTCTCATATTCCACTAACTTGTGTCAAAAAATAAAATCTCACATGAACTCACCATACCCCTCACGGAATCCAAATGCGTAACATTTTTTAGACATTTATATTCCAGACTTCTTCTCACGCTTTAGGGCCCCTAAAAAGCCAGGGCAGTATAAATACCCCACATGTGACCCCATTTCGGAAAGAAGACACCCCAAGGTATTCCGTGAGGGGCATATTGAGTCCATGAAAGATTTACATTTTTGTCCCAAGTTAGCGGAAAGGGAGACTTTGTGAGAAAAAAAAAAATAATACATTTCCGCTAACTTGTGCCCAAAAAAAAAAATTCGATGAACTCGCCATGCCCCTCATTGAATACCTTGGGGTGTCTTCTTTCCAAAATGGGGTCACATGTGGGGTATTTATACTGCCCTGGCATTTTAGGGGCCCGAAACCGTGAGAAGAAGTCTGGGATCCAAACGTCTAAAAATGCCCCCCTAAAAGGAATTTGGGCCCCTTTGCGCATCTAGGCTGCAAAAAAGTGTCACACATCTGGTATCGCCGTACTCAGGAGAAGTTGGGCAATGTGTTTTGGGGTGTCATTTTACATATACCCATGCTGGGTGAGATAAATATCTTGGTCAAATGCCAACTTTGTATAAAAAAATGGGAAAAGTTGTCTTTTGCAGAGATATTTCTCTCACCCAGCATGGGTATATGTAAAATGACACCCCAAAACACATTCCCCAACTTCTCCTGAGTACGGAGATACCAGATGTGTGTCACTTTTTTGCCGCCTAGGTGGGCAAAGGGGCACACATTCCAAAGAGCACCTTTAGGATTTCACCGGCCATTTTTTACAGATTTTGATTTCAAACTACTTCGCACACATTAGGGCCCCTAAATTGCCAGGGCAGTATAACTACCCCACAAGTGACCCCATTTTGGAAAGAAGACACCCCAAGGTATTCCGTGAGGGGCATGGAGAGTTCCTAGAATTTTTTATTTTTTGTCACAAGTTAGCGGAAAATTATGATTTTTTTTTTTTTTTTTTTTCTTACAAAGTCTCAGATTCCACTAACTTGTGACAAAAAATAAAAAATTCCAGGAACTCGCCATGCCCCTCACGGAATACCTTGGGGTGTCTTCTTTCCAAAATGGGGTCACTTGTGGGGTAGTTATACTGCCCTGGCAATTTAGGGGCCCTAATGTGTGCAAAGTAGTTTGAAATCAAAATCTGTAACAAATGGCCGGTGAAATCCTAAAGGTGCTCTTTGGAATGTGTGCCCCTTTGCCCACCTAGGCTGCAAAAAAGTGTCACACATCTGGTATCGCCGTACTCAGGAAAAGTTGGGCAATGTGTTTTGGGTTGTCATTTTACATATACCCATGCTGGGTGATATAAATATCTTGGTCAAATGCCAACTTTGTATAAAAAAATGGGAAAAGTTGTCTTTTGCCAAGATATTTCTCTCACCCAGCATGGGTATATGTAAAATGACACCCCAAAACACATTCCAGAACTTCTCCCGAGTACGGCGATACCAGATGTGTGTCACTTTTTTGCCGCCTAGGTGGGCAAAGGGGCACACATTCCAAAGAGCACCTTTCGGATTTCACAGGCCGTTTTTTACACATTTTGATTTCAAACTACTAACCACACATTAGGGCCCCTAGAATGCCAGGGCTGTATAACTACCCCACAAGTGACCCCATTTTGGAAAGAAGACTCCCCAATGTATTTCGTGATGGGCATAGTGAGTTCATGGAAGTTTTTATTTTTTGTCACAAGTTAGTGGAATATGAGACTTTGTAAGACAAAAAAAATAAAAAAAAGAAATCATCATTTTCCGCTAACTTGTGACAAAAAATAAAAAGTTCTATGAACTCACTATGCCCATCAGCGAATACCTTAGGGTGTCTACTTTCCGAAATGGGGTCATTTGTGGGGTGTTTGTACTGTCTGGGCATTGTAGAACCTCAGGAAACATGACAGGTGCTCAGAAAGTCAGAGCTGCTTCAAAAAGCGGAAATTCACATTTTTGTACCATAGTTTGTAAACGCTATAACTTTTACCCAAACCATTTTTTTTTTACCCAAACATTTATTTTTTTTCAAAGACATGTAGAACAATAAATTTAGCGAAAAATTTATATATGGATGTCGTTTTTTTTGCAAAATTTTACAACTGAAAGTGAAAAATGTCATTTTTTTGCCAAAAAATCGTTAAATTTCGATTAATAACAAAAAAAGTAGAAATGTCAGCAGCAATGAAATACCACCAAATGAAAGCTCTATTAGTGAGAAGAAAAGGAGGTAAAATTAATTTGAGTGGTAAGTTGCATGACCGAGCAATAAACCGCTAAAGTTGTGGAGTGCAGAATTGTAAAAAAGGGCCTGGTCACTAGGGGGGTATAAACCTGTGGTCCTTAAGTGGTTAATGTAACAACAGCAATAGTAAATAATAGCAGAAAGACACTGACATTTATAGCTACAGTGTATTGGTAAATGCATGGATGACGTCAAGCAGCCTGTTTAAAAACATACTGCACCTTCACATTGTTTTACAAAAAAAGTTAAAAAAAATTGTAGATGGCATTTAAACACAGTTTTTTTTTTTTTTAAGTCTTGTTTTTAACAAGTATTCAAAAAATGATGTCTTAATGGGGGTAGTTGATACCATGTTTATGCACAAATGGTAGAGTCAAAAGTTGCATTCACTTATTTTAAAGTATAACTGTCATATTTTTTTTTTTTTGGGAGTATTGGATTGTGGTGATTAATATCTCCTTGGTGGCCCTATATAAACTTTTCTCTGTGTATTCAATTACCTCTTAATTCCACAGTTTTGTTCCCTGTACTGCCTACTTTTATTTGTGCTTAAAATCAGGTTGCTATGCAGGTCCTATCTGTTGAAGGATGGAGGACGCAGAAGCAGGCTACATGCAAGGTCAGATTACAGACAGCCAGGGACTGTAAGTAAATAATTAAAGCCAGGTCCTCCCCAGCAGCTGATAACAGTGCCTGGGCTGTGTGCACGTCTCCCTGTCCCTGCGCTTGGCAGACGCCCCCTTACTCAGCAGAGCTGGAGAAGTAGAGTTGAAGCAGCGCAGACCAGGGAAGGGAGATCTGCCGTCTGCTCAGTGTATACATGAAAGCGACATGTGATAAGAGGACCCCTTTGTGCTGCAGGAGATTAACCCTTTAGGGGGGAGGGCTCTGGTTACTGACACTTTTGGAGGGCTATGGTTACTGGCTAGTGAGGGCAGGCAGGATTAGCCTCAGAGGAGGGCAGTGGCGGCCATCTTAACTGAATAGTGAAATTGCAGTTTTATGCAGACTGGTTGCTAAGGGCTGAATCTTATTAAATATGGGGTAAGTCAGTCTAATAGTAACTGATTCTGGAATATCATGTTATTAGTAACTACATATATGAAAATTGAAATTAGGGTCTAAGTGTGACAGTTATCCTTTAAACAAGCGTCCAAAAATTATGCCTTAACCCCTTCACGCATTTTCAAGTACATGTACGTGAGGGAATGCGGCTTCTTGCTGCATTCCTCACGTGCATGTACATGATATGATCGGGCGAGTGCAGGAGCTGAACCCGCCCGATCCCCAGCACGGGCGCGGCTGTTACTGATAGCCGAGCCCCTGCTGCATCCGCCAGCATCGCTGTATGCGGTGATGCCGGCGGATCAACCCTTTCACATGCCGTAGTCAGAACTGGCCATGGCACATGTGGGGTTTACAGAGGGAGGGGGCTCCCTCTGATTCCATCAGCCCCCCACTCTGCGCTGACAGGGGGCCGATGGTTTCCATGGCAGCCCCGATGCCTTCTATAGGCTTCGGAGCCTGCCAGCTGCAGAAGCCCAGGAGATCCAGTCTGAGGGCTGGTTCTCCTAGGCAACTGTCAGTGTCTTAGGCCCCCTGCAGAAGAGCATGTCTGGATTAGGTCTGGATGCATTGTGTCTGTGTTCAGGGAAAATTGTGCGAGTAGGTACGCAATTGCAGTCATTTTTGATGTTCAGTTTTTATTGTGCAGGTGCAATGCGTTTTACACGCGTGTGATAAAAAACTGACTGTGGTACCAGGACCCTAACCCGGACTTCTTCACTGAAGTACGGGTTTGGGTTAGGTGTTCTGTATATTTTATCTTAATACAGAATGCTTACTAAAATGTGGCTTTAGGGGTTAAAAAAAAATTAACTCACCTCATCCTGCCGGCATGTTCTTCTTTCTTTTTCTTTCAGGACCTGCCAAAAGGACCTTTGATGACGTAATCGCGCTCACCACGTGGTGAGCGCAGTGACGTCAGCGCAGGTCCTGTTGAATGAAGATAGATGTCACCAAAGGTCCTTTTCCAGCCAGGTCCTGCAAGAAGAAGAAGAAGAAGAAAAAGGATAAGGAGAGTTACATCGGCATTTTAACCCCACAATGGACCTTTTCTGAATTAAAGAATGCTATTATTTTCCATTATAACCATGTTATAATAGAAAATAATAAAGTAAATGGGTCCCAGGTAACTCATCTCTCATCTCCTTAGCAACCATGTGTGAAAACACTTGCTTGCAGATGCTTGCGATTTTCACGCATCCCCATTAATTTCTATGGGGCCTGCGCAGAATATAGAACATGCTGCAATTTTAACGCAACGCACAAGTGATGCGTGAAAATCACCGTTCATGTGAACAGCCCCATTGAAGTAAATGGGTCCTGATTCAGTGCAGGTGCAAAGCGTTCACATCACACATTGCACCCGCGCGGAATTATCGCCCGTGTGAAAGGGGCCTTACTGTGTAAGACGCTGACATAATGTATTGTACTGAATTGAAACAGGGATCAAACCCTGAAATGGTGAAGTCCCACAGTGGGACAAATTAAAAAAAAGTTAAAAAAAAGTTAAAAAAGTGTTTTTTTTATAATAAAAAAATTTAAGTTTCAAGTAAAAAAAAAGCCCCCTCACTTTACAATAGTGCTTAAAATAAATAAAAACAGACATATTAGGTATCGCCGCATCCATAACAACGTGCTCTATAAAAATGTCACATAATCTACCAACTCAATATTTTTGGGGGTCAACTTACATCACAAAAAGTGCAATTACAAGCAATCAAAAAGACTTATGTACCCCAAGATAGTACTAATAAAACCGTCATCTCTTCCCGCAAAAAATTAGACCCTACCTAAGACAATCACCCAAAAAATAAAAAAATATGGCTTTCAGAAAATGGAGACACTAAAACATGATTTATTTTTCTTCAAAAATGCTTTTAATGTGTAAAACATATTAGGTATCACTGCCTCCGTATTCATCTGCTTTATAAAACTATAACATGCTCTATCCCCTCAGGTGAACGGCGTAAAAAAAAAAAAAAAAGCCCAAAATTAAAAAAAATTTTCACCTTCTTGGAATTTTTTTGTCACCTTCTTTTTGTGATAAAAAGTGTAATTCCAAGCAATCAAAAAGTCATACACACTTCAAAATGGTACCAATCAAACAGTCATCTCTTCCCACAAAAAATGAGACTCTACCTAAGACAATCTCTTTAAAGGTAAAATCAATATGGCTTTCAGAATATGGAGACTTTTTTTTCCTTCAAAAAAGCTTTTATAGTGTAAAACTGAAATAAAATTTTAAAAAAGTATACATATTAGGTATTGCCACATCCAAAACACCACTCTCTATAAAAATATCACATGACCTAACCCCTAAGGTGAACGCCATAAAAAAATAAAAACTGTGCAAAATGTTTTTTTTTCACTTTCATCACAAAAAGTGTAATACCAAGCGAAAAAGACATATGTAGCCCGATATAGTACCAATCAAACCGTCATCTCTTCCCACAAAAAAATTAGCCCCTAGATAGGATAATCGCCCAAATGATCAAAAAAATGGCTTTCTGAAAATGGAGACACTAAGGCCTCTTGCACACGACCGTATGGCTTTTTCAGTATTTTGCGGTCCACAGAAAACGGATCCACAAAAAATACGGATGATTTCTGTGTGCATTGCATTTTTTGCGGAATGCATTGGGATTGAAATGAATGGTTCCACATATGGTCCGTATAC
This sequence comes from Bufo gargarizans, assembly GCF_014858855.1. NCBI lineage: Eukaryota > Metazoa > Chordata > Amphibia > Anura > Bufonidae > Bufo > Bufo gargarizans. Next base: position 579,181,637 of record NC_058082.1, read on the forward strand.
AGAACGCAAAAAAAGAAACGTAAACAAAGAAAAAAAAGTTTGTGTGCAAGAGGCCTAAAACTGATTTTTTTTTTCTTCAAAAATGCTTTTATAGTTTTAAACTGAAATAATTTTAAAAAAGTAGAAATAGTAGGTATCGCCACATCCGTAAACACCTACTCTATAAAAATATATCATCATCTACCCCCTCAGTTTAGCGCTGTTAAAAAATAAATAAAAACTGTGCCCCCAAAAAGTGCCATATTGAATGATCAAAAAAATCATATGTACCCAAAAATGGTACCCAAAAAAAGTTTACTCTTTCTGAAAAAAAGAGACCCTGCACAAGATGATCGGCAGAAAAATGAAAGAAATGTAGCTTTCAGAAAAGCAAGACACAAAAACATTCTTTTTGTTTTAAAAAAGGCTCTATTATGTAAAACTGAAACAACTAAAAAATACACATATTTAATGTTGTCGCATCCGTATCAACTTGCTGTATAAAAAAAAAACACATGATCTATCAGGAGAACTCTGTAAAAAAAAACAAAAAATAAAAACAGCCACAACAGCCGTTTTTTGGTTACTTTGCCTCACAAAAAGCATAATATTGAGCAAACAAAAATAATATGTACCTCAAAATAGTACCAATAATGCTGTCACCTCATATCGTAAGTTTACAAAATGGGGTCACTTTTTGAGAGTTTCTAATCTAGGGATGATTAAGGGGATCTTCAAATGTGACATGGCAACCTAAAATTATCCCAGTGAAACCTGCCTTCCAAAATCCATATGGCTCTCCTTTCCCTTTGCGTCCTTCCGGTGTTTCTGTAAACTGCAGAATCAGGGTAATAAATATTGAGTTTTCTTTGGCTGTTAAACCATACTGTGTTACAGGGAAAAATAGATTAAAATGGAAAATCTGAAAAAAAAGTAAAATTTTCCTTTGGCCTCATGCACACGACCGTTGTGTGCATCCGTGGCCGTTGTGCCGTTTTCCGGGTTTTTTTGCGGACCCATTGACTCTCAATGGGTCCGTAGAAAAATCGGAAAATGCACCGTTTTGCAGCCGAGACCGTGATCCGTGTATCCTGTCCGTCAAAAAAATAAGACCTGTCCTATTTTTTTGACGGACAACGGTTCACGGACCCATTCAAGTCAATGGGTTTGTGAAAGAACACGGATGCACACAAGATTGGCATGTGTGTCCGTGATCCGTGGCGGTAGGTTACTTTCATACAGACGGATCCGAAGATCCGTCTACATAAAAGCTTTTTCAGCAATGCGCCTCACAGACCTGTCACTTACCAGTAGGAGGAGCTCCCGGTCGGACACAGACATCGCAGCAGCCAGCAGGTAAGTATGATGCTTCTACTATTGCTAAGTAACCATGGCAACCAGGACTGCAGTAGCGTCCTGGTTGCCATGGTTACCGATCGGAGCCCCAGCAATTAAACTGGGACTCCGATCGGAACTCCGCTGCCACCAATGATCGGGGGGGGGGGGAGGGGAGGCGGCACACTGCCACCAATGTTTAATAATGCAATAGAGGGAGGGAGGGGGGGCCAGGGGATGCCGCACACTGCCACCAATGTTTAATAATGCAAGAGAGGGAGGGAGGGGGGCCGGGGGATGCCGCACACTGCCACCAATGTTTAATAATGCAATAGAGGGAGGGAGGGGGGCCGGGGGATGCCGCACACTGCCACCAATGTTTAATAATGCAATAGAGGGAGGGAGGGGGGCCGGGTGATGCCGCACACTGCCACCAATGTTTAATAATGCAATAGAGGGAGGGGGGCCGGGGGAGGCCGCACACTGGCCACCAATGATATTCAAACTGGGGAGGGGGGGGGTCTGCCCCCTGCTGCCTGGCAGCCCCTGATCTCTTACAGGGGGCTATGATACGCACAATTAACCCCTTCAGGTGCGGCACCTGAGGGGTTAATTGTGCTGATCACGGCCCCCTGTAAGAGATCGGGTGCTGCCAGGCATCAGGGGGCAGTCATGTACACAGTTAACCTCCTGACGAAGCTGAGGCGAAATGCACGTCGGGGTTCTTGCCTGCCCTGTGTTCTGTGTCCTAGCCCTTCATCATGTCTGTGGGTATGTTCACGTTCCCAGTGGGTACTTTTGTGTAGGAGTTTGTTATTTTGCAGCCTGTCATTTATGATCTGTTGTATATGGGCATATCTCATCTGGATTTATTAAGTGGATGTCATGTGATTATGTGCTCTATAGTATTACTATTTTGGGCTGTACTATTACACATTAACCCTCCACTGGGCTGTGCAGTGAGTTGAACATCACAGTCACTTGTAGTGGATATTTACTTGATACTTTCTACTTGTGAATCACCTCACTGCATATTGCACAGACATGTATTCCATCTGTTTGGCGGGTTTTTGAGGCACCGACGGGGGGGACTACTGCATCCAGGTTGTTTTGCTGATTATTCTCCATAGTAATTCTGTGTAACATGTTTTATGAATTTTTTGATCAATTGATGATTAAATAAAGTATTTATATTTCTATTGGGCATTCCATGGTTGTTTTTCTAGCAACACTTTTAGGTTTATATGATTGGTTCTCTGTTTGCCCTTACTTACGGTATTATAGGGAGGCCTTTTTTCCTCTTTTTTCGGTTCTATGTACACAGTTTGTAGTAAATTCTAACTAGAAGCGTCTCCATCACCATGGGAACGCCTTTGTGTTAGAATATACTGTCGGATATGAGTTTGCACGATGTAACTCCTATCCGACAGTATATGCTAACATAGAGGCGTTTTCACATGGTGATGGGGACGCTTCAAGTTAAAATATACCATCGGATTGGAGAAAACTCTGATCCGATGGTATAAAAGAGACTCCAGACTTTACATTAAAGGCAATGGGGACGGATCCGTTTGCAATTGCACCATATTGTGTCAACGTCAAACAGATCCATCCCCATTGACTTGCATTGTAATTCAGGACGGATCCGTTTGGCTCCGCACGGCCAGGCGGACACCAAAATGACTTTTTTTTCATGTCCGTGGATCCTCCAAAAATCAAGGAAGACCCACGGACGAAAAAACGGTCACGGATCACTGACCTATGGACCCCGTTTTTGCGGACCGTAAAAAAAAAATGGTTGTGTTCATGAGGCCTTTCATTGTTGTGGAACACCTAAAGGGTTAACAAAGTTTGTAAAATCAGTTTCAAATAACTTGAAGGGTGTAGTTTCTTAAATGGGGTCATTTATTCATGGTTTCTACTATGTAAGCCCCCAGAAAGTGACTTCAGACCTGAACTGGTCCTTAAAAAGTGGGTTTTTGAAATTTTCTTAAAACTTTTAAGAATATCTTCTAAAATTCTAAGCCTTCTAACATCCTAATTTTTTTTATTACATTTACAAAATGATGCTAACATGATGTAGACATCCCAGAAATGTACTGTAACAACTATTTTATGAGGTATCACAATCTGCTTTAAAAGCAGAGACATAAAAATTTCAAAACTGGTGAATTTTTCCAAATTTTCATTCAATTTTTGATTATTATTTTTTTAAAGGTGAAACATATTGACTTAAATTTACTACAAACATGAAGTACAATATGTCACGAGAAAACAGTCTCAGAATCGCTTTTATAAGTAAAAGTGTTCCAGATTTATTACCAGATTTGTAAAATGTGGCTTGGTCCTTTTGGCGAAAACTGGATTGGTCTTGAAGGGGTTAAAGGGGGGATATGCCTGCTCCTGTTTATATACATATGTGTTAATGTCAGAAGAAACAGTAGTTTGTTCTGAATAAGGCCTCATGCACACGACCGTTGTGTGCATCCGTGGCCGTTGTGCCGTTTTCCATTTTTTTTCGCAGACCCATTGACTTTCAATGGGTCCGTGGAAAAATCGGAAAATGCACCGTTTTGCAGCCGAGACCGTGATCCGTGTTTCCTGTCCGTCAAAAAAATATGACCTGTCCTATTTTTTTGACGGACAACGGTTCGCGGACCCATTCAAGTCAATGGGTCCGTGAAAGAACACGGATGCACACAAGATTGGCATACGTGTCCGTGATCCGTGGCCGTAGGTTACTTTCATACAGACGGATCCGAAGATCCGTCTGCATAAAAGCTTTTTCAGAGGTGAGTTTTCACTTCGTGAAAACTCAGATCCGACAGTATATTCTAACACAGTGGCGTTCCCATGGTGATGGGGACGCTTCAGGTTAGAATATACTGAAAAACTGTGTACATGACTGCCCCCTGCTGACCCCCCCCCTGTTTTTAACTCATTGGTGGCCAGTGCGGCCGCCCCCCCCCCCTCCCTCCCCTGTAGTTAACTCATTGGTGTCCAGTGGGCCCCGCCTCCCTCCCCTGTAGTTAAAGGGAACCAGTCACCAGGATTTTGTGTGTAGAGCTGAGGACATAGGTTGCTAGATGGCCGGTAGCACATCCGCAATACCCAGTCCCCATAGCTCTGTGTGCTTTTATTGTGTAAATAAACCGATTTAATACATATGCAAATTAACCTGAGATGAGTCCTGTATGTGAGATGAGTCAGGGACAGGACTCATCTCAGGTTAATTTTCATATGTATCAAATCGGTTTATTTACACAATAGAAGCACACAGAGCTATGGGGACTGGATATTGCAGATGTGCTAGCGGCGATCTAGCAGCCCATGTCCTCAGCTCTTTGCACAAAATCCCGGTGACAGGTTCCCTTTAACTCATTGGTGTCCAGTGGGCCCCCCCTCCCTCCCCTGTAGTTAACTCATTGGTGTCCAGTGGGCCCCCCTCCCTCCTCTGTAGTTGACTCATTGGTGTCCAGTGGGCCCCCCCTCCCTCCGCTGTAGATAACTCGTTGGTGGCCAGTGGGCCCTCTCCCCTCCCTCCCCCTCCTAATTAAAATCGCCCCCCTATCATTGGTGGCAGTGGAGAGTACCGATCGGAGTCCCAGTGTAATCGCTGGGGCTCCGATCGGTAACCATGGCAACCGGGACGCTACTGCAGTCCCGGTTGCCATGGTTACCGATCGGAGCCCCAGCGATAACACTGGGACTCCGATCGGTACTCTCCACTGCCACCAATGATAGGGGGGGGCGAATTTAATTAGAAGGGGGAGGGATGGGAGAGGGCCCACTGGCCACCAACGAGTTATCTACAGCGGAGGGAGGGGGGGGGGCCCACTGGACACCAATGAGTTAACTACAGGGGAGGGAGGGGGGGCCCACTGGACACCAATGAGTTAACTACAGGGGAGGGAGGGGGAGCCCACTGGACACCAATGAGTTAACTACAGGGGAGGGAGTGGGGGCCCACTGGACACCAATGAGTTAACTACAGGGGAGGGAGGGGGGCCCACTGGACACCAATGAGTTAACTACAGGGGAGGGAGGGGGGGCCCACTGGACACCAATGAGTTAACTACAGGGGAGGGAGAGGGGGCCCACTGGACACCAATGAGTTAACTACAGGGGAGGGAGGGGGGGCCCACTGGACACCAATGAGTTAACTACAGGGGAGGGAGGGGGCGGCCGCACTGGCCACCAATGAGTTAAAAACAGGGGGGGGGTCTGCCCCCTGCTGCCTGGCAGCACCTGCCAGGCAGCAGGGGGCAGTCATGTACACAGTTTTTTAGTATATTCTAACCTGAAGCATCCCCATCACCATGGGAACGCCTCTGTGTTAGAATATACTGTCGGATCTGAGTTTCACAATGTAGCTCATATCCGACAGTATATTCTAACATAGAGGCGTTCCCATGGTTATGGGGACGCTTCAAGTTAAAATATACCATCGGATTGGAGAAAACTCCAATCCGATGGTATAAAAGAACTCCAGACTTTACATTGAAAGTCAATGGGGACGGATCCGTTTGAAATGGCACCATATTGTGTCAACGTCAAACGGATCCGTCCCCATTGACTTGCATTGTAATTCAGGACGGATCCGTTTGGCTCCGCACGGCCATGCGGACACCAAAACGACTTTTTTTTCATGTCCGTGGATCCTCCAAAAATCAAGGAAGACCCACGGACGTAAAAACGGTCACGGATCACGGACCTACGGACCCCGTTTTTGCGGACCGTGAAAAAAAACTGTCGTGTGCATGAGGCCTAAGCCTGAAAATGATCTCTTTTATTTAAGAGCAGCAGGCATAGGCCTCATGCACACGACCGTTTTTTTTTAAGGTCCGAAAAAACGGGGTCCGTGGGTCCGTGATCCGTGACCGTTTTTTCGTCCGTGGGTCTTCCTTGATTTTTGGAGGATCCACGGACATGAAAAATGAAAAAAAAATCTAAGTCAAGTTTGTCATTGAAATGATAGGAAAAAACGGACACGGATCACGGACACGGATCACGGACGTGGATGACAATCTTGTGTGCATCCGTGTTTTTTCACGGACCCATTGACTTGAATGGGTCCGTGAACCGTTGGCCGTGAAAAAATAGGACAGGTCATATTTTTTTCACAGCCAGGAAACACGGATCACGGATGCGGCTGCCAAACGGTGCATTTACCGATTCTTCCACTGACCCATTGAAAGTCAATGGGTCCGCAAAAAAAAACGGAAAACGGCACAACGGCCACGGATGCACACAACGGTCGTGTGCATGAGGCCTTACAGTGTGGATATCAAAAGGAAAAAGTGTGTTTGGGTAATAGAGGCAGCAATAGTAGTAGCAGCCCAGCATGGATTAGACAAGGCAGCAGATGTGTGTGCGGATATGCAGGAGTAGTAGTGGCAGCTATGTACAGTAGGGGTAATGGATTTAGCAGCAGGGGAATTAGAAACTGCAGGAGCAGCAAAAGCAGAATTGGCGGTATGATCTGGCCAGCAGTACACAGCTACCATCAGCAATGGCAGATCTATTTATCAGCCACAGCTGCAGGTGTGTAAAAATACTTTTTGAAAAAACAAAAACAGATTGATTCATGTCTCATTCATTTTGATAAAAGTGATGTTCTGTACACTTTTGGACGACAAATTTGTCCGTTTGGGTGTGATCACAAAAAAAACTCTCTCTAAGATGACACTACTGGCTGGACAGCACAGTATAGAGAGAGATAACTGGGCCAGTTCCGGCGACTGTTCCTATCTGCCAGCCTAAAAGTCCTTGGAGTAAGGGAACGGGGTATGTGCCGGAGAAAGGTTGGAGTCCTGGTAGGACTGACCCTGTTTGTTCAAGCAGTACGTCTCTGTTTGCTGATTTGGGTCTGGCATTGCACCTAAAAAATAAAAATAGACTATCATATACATTAGATTTAACTGGCTGCTGCAGCTGCTGGTAGCAGAGAAGGTGAAAGAGGTGCCTTCTGGTCAGACATGCTGGTGGCAAGTGTCTGCTCGCAGAAAGCTGCAGCAAGCTGTGTACATAGTGTATTCTGGTAATACAGCAATTTGGCCTCCTGTTCAGCAACAGGAAACACTCCATTTTGCATTGATAGTAAGGGACTAAAGCATGACAATCATCAGATGCTTGATGGTAAGAGTATGTCTATCATTAGGTACGAAGGCAGGCATACAGCTTGCCATGCTTTGTAGCATGCTTGAGGACCCAGTTCTCTACCCCTCCCACTATAATGATGGTTAATCATGGCCAGTGTCTTCGTCATCATCAGGATTCTTGTCCTCTTGCACCAACAACTCCTCCTAAACCTGCTCATACACCTCCAGTGGTAGCTCCTCCTCCTCCAGTTCCTCCTCCATGAGACTTTGCCCATGAGGATCCCCAACATCTACAGGGCAGCCAGAAGATTTGGAAGCTGTTCTTCTTCCACCATACCTTGTTGCATCAGCTTGATCATTTTTCTCTAATATAAATATTAGGGGGATGACATTGCTTATGCTTCAGTTGTCCCTAATGATAAATCTGGTGACTTCAAAGGGCCTGAGTAAACACATCTCTGATGAGCTGACACTTTCTAAACTCAAAACAACTCATGCTCCCTGCTCCAGTGGTAGCTCCTCCAGTTCCTCCTCCTTGAGACTTTGCCCATGAGGATCCCAAACATCTACAGGGCAGCCAGAAGATTTGGAAGCGGTTCTTCTTCCACCATACCTTGTTGCATCAGCTTGATCATTTTCTCTAATATAAATATTAGGGGGATGACATTGCTTATGCTTCAGTTGTCCCTAATGATAAATCTGGTGACTTCAAAGGGCCTGAGTAAACACATCTCTGATGAGCTGACACTTTCTAAACTCAAAACAACTCATGCTTCCTGCTGGGGTACTCAAGAGCGTGATGAAATCATTCACCACTTTACGCTGCTCATACAGACACCCCAATTTATGCAAGGTGGAAATCCAATGAATTGAAATGTCATGGATTATGTGATGCACTGGCAGACCATTATGTTGCTACAAGTCCAGGCGAAAGATCGTTGCCACATAAAAATGGCTGAAATGGAAGTACAGTCTCCAGGACATGGCCAGCCCCTATTACAAGGCATGGAACTTTTTCAAAATACGCTACATCACCCGTGCTGCCATCACCTTGGCTACAAGTGCCACCAACAACAAGACAGCAATGCATGGAGTCCCCACCTCCACTTGAATCTCCTGCTCATGGCAGTCCAAAAGCAGATTTTTCTCACACAAGTCATCCTACAAGAAAATTTAGACTAGCACATCAAAGTCATAGGTGCACATCCATAAAGCTAGCATGCAGACAGCAAACAAAATATGTATGGTATCAAACTATTACACGTGCAAACTAAGGGATTAGGGATTATTCTGGATTAAAGTGGTACCATACCTACTGTACATGAAAAATAGAAGCTTCTTTACGCGCATTTTTGATCAAATGTGTGTCGGGCCCATCTACCGGGCATCAAGGTATTGGTGTATATTGTGTGATTAATCGGGGTACACCACATTGTGGTTTAATAGATTTTTTTATTTGTACCCCTTAAAACTTGTCTTATCTTCTTGTACGTGACTATGGCTGAGCATGTCCTTGTGGTCTTGGATGTAAATACTTTTTATATGTTGCTTGTATATGTCTAATAATAAAGATGTATCCTTTTAATGACTTTTGGAAGCAGTATGCCAATTTTTGGTTTGTCAGTGTCTGCTGTGTCTGGATTGCACCTGCAGTTATTTACTGTTGCTATTGGGCAATATTTTGATAGGTGTCTCTGGACGTAATGGGTGTTGCATACAACTTAGTCAGAGTGTGTCTGATAAATCATATATTGCATAATTCATACAAACAATGTCACCATCAACATGTCAAACTAAACTGGCAGATCAGGCACATATTTAAAGGACATCTGTATAAAAACCTTACCTGTCCGAGCTCCAGTGGTGTGTGCTTCAGATCCTGCACGGCCACTCTGGGTGGGATGCACTGCTGAGCCACGTCCCCCAGTGACATGGCCTTGTCCTTATTTACAGGGTGCAATGCTCTGCTTTTCCTTGCAGTGCGCATGCGCCAGTGGAGATGGGTAGTGGGCTGAATGAAAGCCCATCTGTCCTATTACTTTTTGGTTGTGTGGTTGACCTATGGGGAGTCAGGTCACTGGACCAATCAAGTTTTGGTCCAGGGATCTGGCTCTCTTTTTAAATCCCTTATTGGCTCACTAGCTTGTTCTTGGTTCCTTTTCCTGATTGCCGTTTGATATCTCATGCTTCTGACCCTGGTTTGCCTCTTCACCATCCTTTGTCTATCGCTTTGGTACCTTGTTGCCCATCTGATTCTGACCCGTTTTCGTACAACGCTTCTATTGTCTTTGTCTGTTTGTGTTTGTCCGTATCTGCATTTTAAGTAGAGTAGGAACTGTCGTCCAGTTGCGGTTCTGCTATTTAGGGCTCATACTGCAAGTAGGTAGGGAAAGAAGGATGGGTTCTAGTTTAGGACTCACTGGGAGAGATTTATCAAACTGGTGTAACGTAGAACTGGCTTAGTTGCTCATAGCAACCAATTAGATTCCTTCTTTGATTTTCCAAATGAGCTGTGAAATATAAAATGTGTAATCTGATTGGTTGCTATGGGCAACTACGCCAGTTCTACTTTACACCAGTTTGATAAACCTTCACCTCTCTCCTTATCTGTTCCTAACCTACAGATGTTGCAATTTGTAGCTATGAAATGTGCGCTTGGCAGCTGAAGTCTCTACGAGCAACGGGGGTGTTGCAGTTACACCTAGAGGCTCAGCTCTCCCTACACCTGCCATTTTATCTGCCTGGCCCTGTCAATTAAACTGTAGAGGGCGAAGCAGTTGCAGAGAGAGCAGACCCTCTAAACATTGCTTATTTGCATATATTAAATCTTTATTTTTCTTAGCAATGCAGGCACATATGAACAAGGGACCAACACAGATGCCTTCAGCTGTCAAGCGCACATGCCACTGTTGACAGATGCCCTTTTATAAGAAAAAAAATTGAGTACTGCACTTGGGCAAAGGGCACAGAGATCAGCTGTAATTAGACGATCATGCCATGACTTCTGTTCGACAATGGACAAAAAATTGCAACATGACCTTTTTTGGCAGACAGTAGTCCGCCATCGCCATCGTAAATATACAGTTGGTATGTGATCAGTATATGAGTTACTTGTGCTGTTAAGAACATCATGTGAAGGTTTATTTGGCTGCCTGGCCTGTTATTATTGGTCTCTATCATTTAGTACTTATGAGATTAAATGGACTAAATGGATGAGATTAAATGGATTCATAGTCTTCAGCGTAGAGGCAAACAATAGAGAAACTTGGAAGCATAGGATGTAAGAGCAGCACCAATATTTTAGAGTGTGTTGAACTTTTTGCTCGTATTGATTTTCAACCCATTTAATAAAAGTGCCCACAATGAAGAGAATGTACAATGGCTGAGAGTTGAGGGTGGTTAGTGGTTACCTCTATGTCATAGCAGTTAGAGATATAAAGATTTCACTTTTAATTATTTCTTTTGTATACTATGATAACTCAGGCGAAGGTTATGGGCAACTTTGTGTATTTTGGACTGAACAGCATTAGGATTTTATCACAAATTTTGCAACTTTTGCCTGCTATCTCAAGTCTGTCTTTTCTTTCCTCTCCCGAATAATCTTATAAACTGATTTATGACCCAATCAAAAATTGTAGGACTTCTGCAATATAACTGTAATAGTGTCTTATGATAAAAAAAAAAAAAAATAGCAGCTTTGAGAAGGTCACAGAAAAACAACTATGGTCATTTTTTATTTTGCTATGTAGCCATAGATGGCCATCAAGGTCATGTTGCTGCCTTGGTGGTCTTCTCATTTGACTAAAATTTGATGGCTGTGGTGTCTAGGATTAAATACTCTACTAAAAAGGCACAGGTGGAGATTTATTAAGACCAGCATTGTGTATATCGATCTTAATTAATAATAATAAAATGTATTTATATAGCGCCACCATATTCCGCAGTGCTTTACAAATTCATAGGGTCATGTATGAAACAAAACTAACTGGCTAATATACAACTGAAACACTAGGAGTCAGGGCCCTGCTTACAAGAGCTTGCAATCTATGAAGAATTGGGATGACACATAAGGTAGTTGATTGGGATAAGTAGGATTTGAGCCACTATTGAACTTACAGGAGTGGTACCGGACGATCTGCTTTGTGTTTGGGACTACTAGAGGATCGAGTTTAGGCCAGAGGAGTTGGTGGGGGTAGGTTTAGTCGGGGAATAGTCATTTTAGGTAGCTTGATAAGCCTGCCTGAAAAGATGTGTTTTTAAGGCACGTTTGAAGGTGGAAAAGTTGTGAATTGACCTAGTACTCCGGGGCAGGGTATTCAAGAGAGTAGGTGCAAAATCTTGAAGACAGGAGTGAGAGGTACGAATTATGGAGGTTATTAATCTTAGGTCGCTAACAGAACGGAGAGCATGAGTAGGGTGGTAGATAGAGATGAAGGAGGAGATGGAGGTGCAGCACTGTGGAGAGCTTTGTGGGTGAGGGTGAGAAGTTTGAACTGTATTTTGTGGTGGATGGGCAACCAGTGAAGTGACTGGCACAGAGTAGTAGCATCTGTGTAGCGGTTGGATGGATAGATGAGCCTGGCTGCAGCATTTAGCATTTGAAAAACGCGCCTTTTTGAGGGCCAGTAATGTATAAATTGTTTGTTTCACTGCCACTTGACTATGTAATGCTCCTGAAGAAGGGGATCTACTGTCCCCGAAACGCGTCGAGCCATTTTCACAATAAAGGTGATTGATCAGAAGTACCGGACTACCTGCTGCCTTCATCACTACGACTCTACATGCGATCCTGGCCGGGGGGGTTCAAGTCACAGGTGTTTTATGCTTATCCTGGTGACTACCCCCCCCCCCCCCCCCAGTGAAGTGAGTGTTATTTAAGAGTGTGATTTTGTCCTTTGATGGGCATCTCTCACTTTTATTACGTTTGTAATTTATCTTTTCATATTAATTCCCATCAATTTTTACCAGTTTCCATCTCTGTCAACCACATTGTCATTTGACTATTGGGTTGCCAGACGGTCTTTCCTGCGGAGCAGGGTATACTTAGGGTCTTCCACCCGGAGCACCCACCATTTAGATTTCACACCATTTCTCCTTAATACTTTTCTGTATATTTTAGTATTTATCACAGTCTAGTGGTATTCTTTACTCCTTTTAACCGCACTTGAAACAAGGTCTGGTGCTCTCCCTCTTGTATTTTTGGGGGTCTAAACTACAAGTGATGGACTCACCAACACTGTATATTATCACCCTATACACCTGTTCTTGCAGCATTTAGGACAGACTGAAGGGGGGAGAGTTTAGTGAGAGGGAGATCGATAAGTAATGCGTTGCAGTAGTCAAGACGAGAATTAATCAAGGCAATAACAAGAGTTTTTGCCGTTTCCACCATAAGAAAAGGGCGGATCCTGGCGATTTTCTTGAGGTGCAGACGACAAGAGCATGTAAGTGAATATGGGGAAGAAAGGAAAGGTCAGAGTCAAATGTGGCCCCAAGACAGCGGGCATGTTGCACAGGAGTTATGATAATGCTGCAGACCAAAATTGAAATATCAAGTTTAGGTGGGTTAGTAGATGGGGGAAAGACAATAAGTTCAGTTTTTGAGAGGTTCAGTTTTAGATACAAAGAGGATATGATGTTAGAGACCGCTGCCAGACAATTACTGGTGTTTTGGAGTAAAGCAGGGGTGATGTCAGGGGATGAAGTGCATAGTTGGGTGTTGTCAGCATAGAGATGTATTGAAAGCCAAATCTACTGATAGTCTGTCCGATGGGGGCTGTATAGAGGCATAAGAGTAGAGGACCTAGTACTGAGCCCTGAGGAACACCGACATCAAAGGGAAGAGGAGAGGAAGAAGAGCTAGCAAATGATACACTAAAGGAGTGACCAGAGAGATAGGAAGAGAACAAAGAGAGAGCAGTGTCCCAAAGGCCAATTGAGTGGAGCATGGTGAGGAGGAGTTGATGGTCTACAGTATCAAACGCTGCAGAGAGATCCAGCAGAATCAATAGCAAATAGTCACCATTTCTTTTTGCTGTTAGGAGATCTTTAGACACTTTAGTAAGGGCAGTTTCTGTAGAGTGAAGAGGACGAAAGGCAGATTGTAAGGGGTCAATAATAGAGTTTGCAGAGAGATAGCTTATTAAGCGAGAGTAGACAAAACGTTCAAGGAGTTTTGAGATGAAGGGTTGGTTAGAAACAGGTCTGTAGTTAGCAGCACAGGTCTGGTCAAGAGATAGTTTCTTTAGTAGTGGGGTGATAAGAGAGTGTTTGAAAGAGGAGGGAAAAATACCAGAAGAGAGAGAGGTTAAAAAGGTTGTGGCTCAAGAAGAGAGAAGCCTGGAGACTTTTTCCTCTGTTATAGGGTCAAAAGAGGAGAGAGAGCATGTGGAGGAATGGGAGGGAGGAGGATTGAAATTATTTGGGGACTGGGAGATTACTTCCTGCCAGATACTGCCAATCTTGTCTCTGAAGTAAGTGGCCATGCCATCAGCGCAGAGGTCAGTGACAGGTTCTGGAACTTTAGGGCTTAGAAGGGAATGAAAAGTGTCAAAGAGTCGTTTTGGGTTATTTGAGAGTGGGGAGATGAGAGAGGTGAAGTACTTTTGTTTGGCAATGTTGAGAGACGAATTATATGTTTTGAGCATAAATTTATAATAGAGAAAGTCTGCTGATATTCACTATTTTCTCCATAAGCATTCTGCACATCTGGAGCAGTGCAGTTTCAGGTGTTTGCCAGGGTTGCCGTGTTCTGTGTCGAGAGAGACGGATTGATATTGGAGCAACTTCATCTAGGGTGGTTTTGAGGGTCTGGTTGTAATGATTGGTGGCCAAGTCTGGACAGGGGAGGGAAGTGATTGGGTAAGAGCTAGTTGTAGGGTGTTAATAAGTTGCTGGCAGTTAAGGGTGTGTAGGTTTCTGTAAGTGTGAAAAGTAGGATTGCCATGAGAAAAGTGAGAGGTCTTGATGGTAAATGAAAGAAGATTGTGGTCAGAAAGAGGGAAGGATAAGTTACTAAAGTTTGAGACCGAGCAGTGACGGAAGAAGACTAGATCAAGTATATTGCCCTGTTCATGCGTAGCAGAGGAAGTAAGTTGTGATAGGCCAAGAGAGGAGGTTAAAGAAAGAAAGTGAGAGGCTGATGGGGAGACAAGATCATCAATGGGGATATTAAAATCACCCATAATAAGAGTTGGTGATTCAGAAGATAGGAAGTGAGGAAACCAAGCTGCAAAGTGATCCAGAAATTGGTGGGGGGAGCCTGGGGGACGATAGACAACTGCAACTCTCAGGGGGAATGAATGGAAGAGTCTAATGGTGTGAACCTCAATAGAGGGGAATGTGAGAGAGGGCACAGGGGGAATTACCTGAAATGTGCACTGTGGAGAAAGTAGTATGCCTACTCCTCCACCGTGCCTGGGAGAGGCAGAGGAATAAATTGTGGATTGTGGGTAGTTTATTTCGGACTGATTGTGCGTTCCAGAATGCGCAGTTAAAAGAGACTGGGGAGGGTGTGCAGAGAACATTAATCAGATTTTTGGAGTGTCTGTGTCTGGCAGAGGAGAAGTGAGCAACAGAGGGAGGGCCAGGATTTGGTGAAATACCCCCTGCAGCTAGTAGCAGGAGAACAGAAAGAGACAGCAAGTGGTTGAAAGATTTATATTGGTGTTTTTATGCTGCACCGTGGAGGAAGATGGGTCAGTGTAATGTATGAGGGTATAAAGTGTATGGGAACTGAACAAAGGTGAGGGAAGGAGGGAGCGACTGATGTGGAGAGAAGGGACAGAGGGTGGAAGGTGTGGGTGATTTTGAAAGTAGACAGCCATAGTGATGAGAAGAACAGCCAGAGCCTGAGTGAAACAATATCGTAGCATACCTGTGCTGTGTGTAACTTTTTGTTGAGTAGTACACATAGCATCTCCGTCTCCTGCCCTGTCTAACTGCCATGATTAACTGACAAGCGCTTAGGCAAAATGGCGCTTTGGCAGAGATGGTGCTCTTGGCTCATGCTGACTGGGTCTATATTTAAAGGAAGTGTGATCAGAGAACTAGGGGTAATTTAGCTCATTAATCAATTAATCACTGAAGTAAAGCACATGAGGAGAGATGCTATATGTAGGTAAACAAACAGAGCTAAGGATCTGCATGGGCCATAAAATCACTACAGATCACAAGCATTACAACAGTCACATAAATTACAGGTCAATTGGAAGAGCATCTCTAGCAATATTGTCCAAATGCAAAGCAGACATACCAGGGGAGATGAAAGCTGCACTATTAGGCTTGTGGAAAGCTGGATGAAGCAATATTGTCCACACATGCTTCTTAATAATTGTGGAGCATTTTGGGCCACCTGTACTGGAGTATATTTCAGGTGTAATGTGCTCAAATTATCTGGCTTACACCTCGCTTTTTGTCTGTTTGCAGACTATTGCTTTCTCTGCAATAGTCTGTCCTGTCAGACAGCAGCTTTGAAAAATCATTCTGTAGCTCTTATCTCAGAACTCCTGACAGCCCATAAACACTCATTATACTGTAAGTCAGTTCTTATCAAATAAGCATCCGCCTTAAAGGCTGTGGACACTTCTGGGAGATTTTTTTTTTACTATTGAATTCTACTTAATTTTTGTTAAAAAATTTTTTTTTTTTAATTGGTCTTTGTTAAACATTTTCACCCACTTTCTTAATTTATTAGTCTAATATGTTTATTTGCAGAGCAAAGGGCTCTGTGTTTACATTGAATCCCATCAACGGATGGCCCATGTAAATTGCTTATCTATAAATTATTTTTAACCGAAAATGAGTAAAATACAGTAATAAATAATTAAAAGCAAATGCCTCCAAAAGTGTCCATAGCCCTTAAAGGGGTTGTCTGGGTTCAGAGCTGAACCCGGACATACCCATAATTTCACCCAGGCAGCCCTCCTGACTTGAGCATCAGAGTAGTTCATGCTCCAATGCTCTCCTTTGCCCTGCGCAGGATCGCGCAGGGCAAGGGCTCTTCTCTTTACTATAACACACTGTCAGGTGGAGGCTTCTGTCCAGCAGTGTGTTTGGTGATGTCACCAGCTCTTATGGGCAGACTTTAGCGATGCTCTAGCCGTTTTAAAGGCTAGGGCAACACTGAAGCCCGCCCATCAGTGCCGGTGATGTCACTGGGTTCACTACTGGGCAGAAGCCTCCGCCTGGCAGCCCTAAGGAGAGCTCGGTTCATCACCTGAACTCCACAAAATGCCTTTGCCCTGCGTGATTCAGCGCAGGGCAAAGGAGAGCATCGGAGCATGAACTGATCCGATGCTCAAGTCAGGGGGGCTGCCTGGGTGAAAATATGGGTATGTCAGGGTTCAGCTCTGAACCTTGACAACCCCTTTAAGGTGATTAATCTCATACAATATCAGTCATAGTTTAGCAATGAAGTTTGACCCCTTATTGTTCATCAAGACTAGGATTCTTGTTCTTGGATAAGACCAGGAAATGAGGAAGTGAGCACAGTACAAAATAAGGTAAGAAACAGGACAAAACATTAGTTCACATCAGCGTTTAGCCTTTCCGCATGCATGCAGGACTTTTGTCTCCACTTTAAAAATCTTCCTCTGAGCAGAAACCTAATGGCTCCATTAGGATCAGTTATGCCAAATCCATCCTTTCTGTTCTTCTGCCCCTATAACGGAGCAGAAGAACGGAAAGGCTGAACGCTGATGTGAACTCAGCCTGATTTAACACAGCCATACTGCCGCTCTATAGAGGAACACTGCTACCTAACCCCAGGTGTCTGTATTAACTTTTATGGATTTCATTCCATAAAGTAAGAAGTGGATTATATTAGTGAGGGCCATGCAAATTTTATTTCTTTTGTATGTGCAATTCAAAACATGAATAAACCATCAAATCTAGTAACTACTTTTACCAGATCATCTCTCTTGTGCCAGAAAAGTGGCTTTGTGACTTTTTAAAGGTGATTTTTTTTTTTTTTTTAAAAAGGGTCTCAAGTGCCTCTTTTTAGGTCGCCTTCGCCACTTTTCCAAAAGGGGCATGACAAGGGTGGGAAAGGGACATGGCCAAGAGCCGAGACAAATTTATCTTCATTTACAACAATTTTCTGTTGCAAATGAAGCCAGAAATCTATGGCAGCTCTGAGTTGTTGATGATTTCAGTTAGGGCTACTTTCACACTGGTGTTTCTGGGTCTGCTTGTGAGATCCATTTCAAGGCTCTCACAAGCATCCCAAAACGGATCAGTTTAGCCCCAATGAATTCTGAATGGATAAGGATCCGATCAGAATGCATCAGTTTGCCTCTGATCAGTGTCCATTCTGCTCTGGAGGCGGACACCAAAACGCTGATCCAAACGGATCCGTCCTGACTTCAATGGGCACGGATCCGTTTTCACTGACACAATATGGTGCAATTGAAAACAGATCTGCCTCCCATTGACTTTCATTGTAAGTCAAAATGGATCCGTTCGCATTATCATGAACAAAAAAAAAATTATATATATATATATATTTTATTTATTTTTTTTGTTCATGGTAATGCAAACGGATCCGTTCTGAACGGATACAAGCGTTTGCATTATAGGTGTGGATACGTCTGTGCAGATACCAGATGTATCCGCACCTAACACAGGTGTGAAAGTAGCCTTAGGCGCATGAACTGCTGGAGAATGCACCTAATTTATGGTGAGGTGTACCCCTCGATACAAATTAGATGCATCATCTGGCAACTTAGGGGATATCAAGACCAGTGCAGAAAGTGTCAGTCTTGATAAATCTTCCCCATAGAGCAGGCATGCTCAACCTGCAGCCCTCCAGCTGTTGTAAAACTACAACTCCCACAATGCCCCGGTGATAGCTGTAGGCAGTTTGGGCATGCTCAGAGTTGTAGTTTTGCAACAGATGGAGGGCCGCAGGTTGAGCATGCCGGCCATGATAGAGCATACCCACAGCATAAACCCTGTAAAGTCATAGAATAAAGTCCTAATAAAAGAAAGCCAAATAACACCTCTGAAAGAGATGAAATTTGTATATGTCTGGGGGATAACAATTGAAATATTCCATAAAAATCTGCATAAATTGTTTTTTGCCATTGCTATAAGGCTGGATAGGGAGCTGGACATTTAACCCCATAAGGACCAGCGCTGTACATGTACTGCGGGCTGATTGCGCGGGTGCAGGAGCTGCATCGGCCTGATCTGAGGCAGGGGTCCAGCAGTCACTGACCGGACCCCTGCTGTATGCGCCATCATTGACGAAAACGCTGATGCCGGCGCATTAACCCTCACACTGCATTTACGGGATCCTGCCGGGTGCAGGGTGGCCATCAGGTCCCTGCGCTGCTGTGACAGGGACCCAATGGCAGGGAAGGCAGCCTGATGCCTTCCTTAGGCATCGTGGGTGGCTTCCTTGACAGCCTATGAGATCCAGCCCCCTGGATCTCACAGGAAGCAAGCTTTAAGTGTACTACATTGTGTAATACACTTACAGCCAATGCATTACAATGCAGAAGAATTGTGATGCATTGTAAAGTGGATCAGACCTCTAAAAGTTGAAGTCCTAGAGTGGGACAAAAAATAATGTGAAAAAAAAGTTACAAAAATAAAGTTTTGCAAAAACAATAAAGTTTCAAGTAAAAAAAAAAAAAGCGTCCTATTCCCAAAATAAAGTTTTTTTAGACACGTTTACTGATATCCAGGATACTCTTTAAAAGAGGGGTTACCCTAACTTTACATGTCACGGTTTACATCCTTTTCATTTCTACTGTTTGTGCTTGATGTCTTATTCACAAATCTAAATTGATGTAGAATTTTGTTTTCTAGTGGAATAAATCTGTTTAACCCCTTCAGGACCCTGCCATTTTTCACCCTAAGGACCAGGCCATTTTTTGCAAATCTGACATGTGTCACTTTATGTGGTGATAACTTTAAAACGCTTTTACTTATCCAAGACACTCTGGATAATAATATAATAATGCAAAAACTGTCGAGACAGATCTCATGAGGTCATGAGTGGTTCCCCTGTAAAGGTAGACTTACGGTTCAAATTCTTTAAGACATCCTAAGTTAAAATATATGACTTTGAATAACTTTTATTGCGTTAAGTAAAAACAGTGAACAATGTTCCTTTCTTTATATATTCATGGTATTTCCAACTTCATTTGTAAAATCTTCTTCTGAAAAAAGCAAGGCAGCGCTGAAAGATTGTTTTTCCTTTATTCCTTCAATTTTGCTTATGATCTTAGATTTTTATTTTTTTGCTTGTAGAGAACAAAAATTCTCTTGTACAATCTTTAAAACTTAGTTCCATATGAAAACTATTATGATCACAGTATTTTTCTGTTATTAAAGCCAAAGGAAATACAAAATAGATGAAAGAACATTCCATATATTATATTTTTGAAAAATAAATTACTACAAGATTGTTAAAAATACACCAGTTCCATATATTGTACGGGATGAGAATTTTCTGGTAACATATTTAGTATCTCATATTTTCCATACTATACTGTCAGAATATTTATACTGCTCTGATTAACAGTCTATATTCTTTATGTAAATAAATTAGAATCTGTAAAGGAGGAGATTCTAACTTATTATCATAAAGACCAAGCCAATAAGAGCTTGTGATCTGTGCTAAGTTTGACGACAAAAAGAAGGCAGTGGTAAATCAAAATATATATTTATTAAAATAATATTAATACAGTGCAAATTAATCAAATATAAAATCGGAGACAATACAATTATGAAAATTAATTAATGATATGCAACCTTTTAAGAAAGCCAAAATAATCTATAGGATATACATATATTCCTTATAATTCCTTATTGTGATAATACCCTGCAATATATTTTAAATTACTTTGATACCTGATTTCTCTCAGCCGACAGATGTCTCAGATTTAAGACGATATTAAGTTTTCACCATATTGCTATATATATATATATATATAATCAACCATATATGACTAGAACTGAAATCAGTTCTTTGGAGATTATACAGTGATACTGCAGTTACAAACCAGATTCTGTACCCCAAATATGGTTAATTGAATATATATATATATGTGTGTGCAAATATATTATTTTCATTCTCCTATAAAATATAGGAAAGTTTATACTATACCAGTGTATCGGCTAGCAGAAATCAAGATTCAGGACTATAGACTGGTCTGGTCCTTTTTGTTCCCGGACGGTTGTGTCCTCCTTGTAAAGATTGAGGAATGGTGTTCTTAAAGGGAACCTGTCATGTGGATATTTGATTATAATCTAACTAATTATATACAATCATTAACTACTAAAAAGCATCTTAGATGTATTCACTTACTGGTGTTACAGATGGTTACCTCATAATATACACACAAAGATGCCGCATGCTAATGATTTGAGTCCTTCGTGATGTCATTGAGTCCAGCGTATATTTAATTCAGAGCTATAGCCACTCCCCTGCCCACCTGCTGCTGATTCATTTGGAAAATAACTGTCAATCAGCAGCAGGTAGGAGGGAAGAGTCAGGAGCTCATAAATATTCATGACTCATCATTATTAGCTGGAGCTTTTCAATACAAGATGTTGGCAGATTGACTGGGTCAATTAAAGAAAGTGACCCAGCATTTTGCTAAGAGAATCAGTCACTTATTTATGTTGCCCTTAGTTAGGACACCATAAAACTGGTGACAGGTTCCCTTTAAGGAATGGGTGGATCCCCCTGGATGACTGGATAGGTGGTCCCAGTTCACCGGATAGGTCTGATGACTTCCTCAGGTAGGTGTATCAGATGGATCTGATGGCCTCCCCTCTGTCAGCTCATGCCACCTTTTTATCCCATTCAAAAATAGGATTGGTTTGTTTTGATCATTAACTAGTGACATCACAAATGTTAATTCCCCCAACTATTTTGTAATACATGTTTTAATGTTTACTCTACCACTAGATGGCACTAGGGCTCTATGTAAAAAGTTTTGACAATTATAGCTATTTTCTATATTTTCCTTTTTAATTTGAAGAAGGGGTAATCTTTAACTGGGATTTTAGACAGAACTTCTAGAACAATAGAATGTAAATATAAAGGTGTATTCAGGATTAGACCTCTATTCTCAAGGACTTGTAGGTACACAACTCTTACATGTGACTAAACACCTTTCCTATTCATTGTGATAAAACAGGATTCAGGTGATACTTTGCCCTTTGTCTTGATGAAGACATTGTTTGCTTATGGACTGTAGATCTTCGGAGAAACAGATAATTAACTTCACACCAGTCTCTGACATAGCACTATGAAACTACATTGGAATTTCCACGTCAATTCTAACAATAAATGAATATCCCTTTATCAAACTTCTAGTTATATAAAACACCCAATTTTTGAACGTATCATATAAAAACCCAAAATCCATTCATATGAGGATTAATATAAACATTACAATGAATACTAAATTATATTCTTTTTACTCACTGGGAATAAATCAAAATTCAGCATATTCCCTTATCTGAGTAAATGCATTTTATTATACCTGTGAAACCTTCTTCTCCTCACAAAAATAGACTGTGTAAACAATTTTGCACAGATCACTAATCTCTCAATTAATCTTTGAGAGCTTCACCTCACTTTAACCTTTTAAAACTAGACAAAATGGACCTGCAATGTTCATTTTTACATATTGAGACAGTCCTTTACAATACGTATATTTTTATGCTCAATAATTCTGACAATACAAAGAAATCAGTACTACTACCTGTTCCCACAAGCGTTGGCATATCCCCAAAATACTTTCAGGCGCACAAAGTGTCAGATTCTGGCTCTTGAATCCCACTATTCATACATAATGCAGTGATTATTTATTTACACCATAGCACCAAACACAGCAACGTTTCAACTCCATTAAAGCTTTTTCAAGCTGAGTCGAAACGTTGCCGTGTTTGGTGCTATGGTGTAAATAAAACTATAACTACATTATGTATGACAAATGCTGCGGTTTATCTATATATAATTTTCATAGACAGCATGCAATGCTCCAATGCTGTTTTTTTTTGTAAAGATTTTACTGATGTGTTAGGAGTACCAGTCCTTTTGCATTTTGTTCTCTAATATGCCTAGAATGACCACGGCAAGCTGCGAAGGGAGGTGGTGTCCATTTCCCCTCTCCATTAAGTGCATTTCTATGCTGCAGATTTATAGTACAATGGCACCATGATAAGTAAATTATAAATTATATATACTCTTTACTTATTATGTAATAGCTGAAATCTGCAAGATGCCTGTAACAAAATTTTTGCAGCAATTGGCCGTCCACAGATCACGACCTAAAGGGAAAAGAGGTACTAACCACTCTTTTTGTCATTTGGTGGTGCTGAAGTTGGTTAAAGACAAAGGAACACTTAAAGGAAATGTGTCACCAAAAATTGTATCTGCCAGTTAAAACCAGACAGTAGCAAATATATTTTTTTATCTAATCTGTATTTATTTTCTTACTAGCAGAAGGACCTGGCTTCGCACGGGTATATTTTGTCTATTTCATTTAATGTTTGTGTGTGTGTCATTAAAATATATCAACAGTATCCCCCGTAACTGGGTGGGTGATCTCTACAGCACCCAGCCCCTTTGACAGTGAACTCGACAGTCTCCCATCCCTTAACACTGACCCCCTCGAAGTGCCCCACCACTTTAAAATGGGACCTCCACAGCAGCCCACCCCCTTAACTTTGACCTTCACAGCAGCCTACCCCTTTAACAGTGAGTTTTACAGCACCCCACTCCCTTGACATTGACCTCCTCAGGGGCCCGCCCACAAAACAGTGACCTCCACAGTACCCACCTGCCTTAACAGTGACCTCAACAGCAATTGCCCCTTTATTAGTGGCCCATGCCCCCTTAACAGTGACCTCGACAGTGTCCGCCCCTTTAACAGTGACCTCCACAGTGCCCTGCCCCTTAAATTCTAGGGCTACATGATAACATGTGTTGCACAACATTTTGTCTTAACATTTTTTATAAAGATAGGCTATGGTGTCCCACTGTGACATGTGACATGCTGCGACTGCGACACAACAGTTGCAAAAAATCCATCCAATTTTTCAGCCCTTGCTGCATCAGTACATGTGAAATTATATACTGCTGTCATATTCAGTTATTAACCAAACAACCGTTTTGGGCAAAAAAGTTAATTTTGCAGCCTTTGCTGCATATGTCATTGTGAGATACACACTTTAGATACTGTGGTTCTATTCAGTTATTTGAAAAACAGCCATTTTGTACACAAAACTTAAATTCCGGCCTAGTCTGGATCAGGACGTGTGAGATACACCCTTTAGATACTGTGGTTCTAGTCAGATATTTGAAAAACAGCTATGTTGTGCAAGAAACTTAAATTCAGGACTAGTCTGGATCTGTACGTGTGAGATACAACCTTTATATACAGTACTGTTGTTCTATTCTGCTATTAATTAAACACCCATTTAGGGAAAGATCCTAAATTTTAAAAATATGAGGAGAGCGTCAAATAAGGGACATTGCCCAGGTCATGGTGCTGCTGGTGGAGCTCCTGTTGCAGGGAGAGGACATGGTCGAGCTGTGCCAGCTACACGCACAAGTAAATCCCCTTCCTCAGGTACGAGTAGGCAACAGAACCTGCAGCGGTATTTAGTCGGGCCTAATGTGGCTCTACAAATGGTGAGGCCAGAACAAGTACAGGCGATAGTAGATTGGGTGGCTGACAGTGCCTCCAGTTCCTTCACATTGTTTCCCACCAAGTCTTTTGCTGAAAGATCAGAGTTGGCAACTGCAGCCGATGTCCATCAGTGTTTCACCTCACCCCCTTGCAAATCAGCCAAGCAGTCTGAGCCCCAAGTCATGCAGCAGTCTCTTCTGCTTTTTGATGACTCTGTTAGCAGGGTTCCCCAGGGCCATCCACCTATCCCTGCCCCAGAAGTAGAAGAGATTTAGTGCACTGATGCCCAACCACTTATGTTTCAAGATGAGTACATGGGAGGACCATCGCAGCACGTCTTGGATGATGACGAAACACAGGTGTCATCTGCTGGGGCTTTCGAAAGTGTGCAGACTGACAAGGAGGACAGGGGTGAAGACTGGGTGGAAGATGATGTGGAGGATGATGAGGTCCTCGACCCCACATGGAATCAAGGTCATGCGAGTGACCTATGTAGTTCGGAGGAAGAGGCGGTGGTCGCACAGAGCCACCAGCACAGCAGAAGAGGTAGCAGGGTGAAAAAGCAGAGAGGCCATCCCCTAGACAGTACGCCTGCTACTGCCCACCTCAGCAAGGGAACAAGCACACCAAAGCCAGCTCCAAGAAGTTCCCTGGCGTGGCAGTTCTTCAGACAATGTGCTGACGACAAGACAGGAGTGGTTTGCATGCTGTGCAATCAGAGCCTGAAGCGAGGCATAAACGTTCTCAGTCCTGAGCACAACCTGCATGACCAGACATTAAAGTGCAAAGCACGAGCTGCAGTGGAGTAGACACCTCAAAAACCAAGAAAGGTCTCTGGCTCCTCCTGCTTCCTCTTCTGCTGCAGTCTCGGCCTCTTCATCCACCTCTGGAGTGATAGTGCCACCTGCCACCCCGCAAACAGAGGATCTGCCAGCAACACCACCACCTGGGTCACCAAGTATCTCCACAATGTCCCACGGAAGCATTCAGCTCTCCACCTCCCAAACACTGGAGAGGAAGAGAAAGTACCCCCCTATCCACCCGCGATCCCTAGCTCTGAATGCCAGCATTTCTAAATTACTGGTCTTTGAAATGCTGTCATTCCATCTGGTGGAGACGGAGAGTTTTAAAGGCCTTATGTCAGTGGCTGTCCTACAGTACGTCATGCCCAGCCCCCACTACTTTTCCAGGCGAGTCATCCCTGCACAACCAAGTGGGGGACAAAATCAGGTGTGCACTGCGCAGCGCCATATGTGGCACCTCACTATGGATACGCGGACCAGTAAGCACGGTCAGGGACGTTATATCTCCATAACAGCACACTGGGTAAATGCAGTGGCGACTGTGCCTGAGGCGGATAGCAGTTTGACGCATGTCCTTCCACCACCGAGGATTGCAGGGCGCTTCAGTTTGCCTCCTGTTGCTTCCTCCTCCTAATCCTCATCCTCTACTGGGTCCTCATCCAGTCAGTGTAACACCTTCACCACCAACTTCAGCACAGCCAGGGGTAAACGACAGCAGGCAGTTTTAAAACTTATCTGTTTGGGGGACAAACCCCACACCGTAAAGGAGCTGTGGACGGGCCTTAAAAAACAACAGACTGATAAGTGGTTGGTGCCAGTGAGCCTCAAGCCCGGCCTGGTAGTGTGTGATAATGGGCGAAATCTCGTATCAGCTCTGGGACTAGAGGCCGTAGTCGGTTTGACGCACATCCCTTTCCTGGCACATGTGCTGAATTTGGTGGTGTTCTCACCCTGCTGCTCACCTGTCAGCGCTGCAGCGTAACTTCGGCCTTCCTGCTCCCCGCCTCATATGCGACGTGCCGACAAGGTGGAACTCCACCTTGCACATGCTGGCCAGACTGTGCGAGCAGCAGCAGGCGATAGTGGAGCTTCAGCTGCAGCACGCACGGGTGACTCGCTCTGCGAAACAGCACCACTTCACCAACAATGACTGGGCCTCCATGCGAGACCTGTGTTCCTTGTTGCGCTGTTTCGAGTACTCCACCAACATGGCCAGTGCCGATAACGCCGTTCTCAGCGTTACTATCCCACTTCTATGCCTCCTTGAAAAAACGCTGCTGGCGATGATGGAAGAGGATGTGGCACAGGAGGAGGAGGAGGAAGAGGGATAATTTCATAGGGTTTCCGGCCAGTCATTCACAAGTAGCTTCGAGGGTGGGTTCCTGCACCCACAAACGCCAGGTACACAATTGTCCAGCCAGGGCACAGTTCTGGAGGATGACGAGGTGGAGGATGAGGAGGAGATGGAGGAGGATCCTTGTTCACAGCAGGGTGGCACCCAGACCAGCTCATGGCCATCACTGGTGCGTGGCTGGGGGGATACAGAGGGCACAGACGATACACCTCCCACAGAGGATAGCTTTTCGTTGCCTCTGGGCAGCCTGGCACACATAAGCGATTACATGCTACAGTGTCTCCGCAATGACTGCCGAGTTGCCCACATTCTAACTTGTGCTGATTACTGGGTGGGCATGCTGCTGGATTCCCATTACAAGGACAATGAACCATCCTTAATTCCATCACTGGAACATGGTCGTAAGATGCGCGAGTACAAGCGCACGCTGGTAAATGCGCTGCTAGTGGCATTCTTACCTGACAGCGGGGGCACAGTGGAAGCACAAGGCGAGGGCAGAGGAAGAAGTCGCCAACGCAGCTAGGGCACCGCCAGCACCTCAGAAAGCAGGGTTAGCATGGCCGAATTGTGGAAAAGCTTTATCAGCACGCCACAACAACCAGCACCACCATCTGATATGAAACGTCTTAGCAGGAGGCAGCATTTCACCAACAAGGTGGTGCAGTATGTGTGCACAAGCCTACACTTACTGAATGACGGGTCTGCCCCCTTCAACTTCTGTGTCTCCAAATTGGGGACATGGCCTGAGCTTGCCCTTTACGCCTTGGAGGTGCTGGCCTACCCTGCAGCCAGTGTATTATCTGAACGTGTGTTTAGCACGGCAGGGAGCGTCATCACACACAAGCGCAGCCGCCTGTCCACAGCCAATGTGGACAAGTTCACGTTCATTAAAATGAACCAGGCATGGATCCCACAGGACTTGTCCATACCTTGTGCAGAATAGACATCTATACCGGCCTTAACCAGCCATCGTTATACTACAGCGCAATTGCTCATTCTTGTATTTTGGATATTTTACACTCTTTTAGAGTGTACCCTAATTAAAAATAAATAAATAAAATTCAAACCAAAAACCAGTGTTGGCTACCTCATCCTCCTCCACCGCCACTTCCACCTACACTGCTACGTCCACCACCTCTCAAACTCCTACTGCAAATGGAACTCCACCTTATAAATAAAGTTTTATTTTTATTTGTACGTATTTTATTTTATGTCATTTTACTACTTTGTTACATTTTCGGGTGAGATTTACAAATTTTTGGGTGTGATGTACCACTGCTACACCTTGTAGACAGGTTAAAAAAAAATAACAAGTTTGTCTGTTACATTTTCATGTGAAATTCACCAATTTTTGGGTGTGATGTACAACTGCTATACCTAGTAGACAGGTTAAAAAATTTTACTAATTTGTCTGTTATATTTTCAAGTTCTCAAATTTTTGGGTGCAATATACCCCTCCTCTACCTAGTTGACAGCTTAATAAATTTCAATAATTTTTCTGTTACTTTCTTGGGTGGACATTTTACAATTTTGGACGTGAATAAACCCTGCTCTGCATAGGTGACAGGGAATATAATTTCAGAAATTCTTCTTTAATTGATGCGCGCCACCTCCTTTCATTCAATGCCTAACCTTTAACAAGTTGTCCCACATTTGCGCTTCAATCATTTGTCCCACATTTGCTCTTTACTAATTTGTCCCACATTTGCGCTTCAATAATTTTTTCAACATTTGCGCTTTAACAGCTTTTCCAACATTTTCGCTCAATCAAAATAAAATGTAATCCATTTATCTCCCATGGATGTGGTCTATTTTTCTCACCTTCCTCTCCGGCGTAGAACCCTGATTCACTGATAACCGTGATCAACATGGTAGGCTCAGAAAAGCACATCGAAAGTTGATAGAGAAGATATCCAAATGGATGGTGGACGTCACGGGGGCACCTCTGCATAGGTGACAGGAACATACATTTTTAAAAATTGTCTGTTACATTGTCAGGTGACATTTTACCAACTATGCCGGATAGAAACCCCTGCTCTGCATAGGTTACAGGGAATAAAATTTCTGAAATTCTTCTTTACTTGATACACGCCACCTCCTTTCATTCAATGCTTAAACTTTAACAAGTTGTCCCACATTTGCGCGTCAATAATTTGTCCCACATTTGCGCCTCAATAACTTTTCCCATATTTCCACTTGATCAAAATAAAATTTCATCCATTGATCTCCCTTGGATGTGGTCTCTCTTTCTCACGCTCCCTCTCCGGGGTGGAACCCTGATTCACCGATAACCGTGATCAACATGGTAGGCTCAGAAAAGAACATCGAAAGTTTATAGAGAAGATATCCAAATGGATGGTGGAAGTCACAGGGACGTGCGATCAGGCAGAAGTTATCAAGAGTCAACAAAGCGGCAGCAGGGCCTCTCCTGTCTAACATTTCCTAATCCAAAATAACGCAGTCACATTCCCTATAATTTTTTATTAATAATTCCAATAATAGGTCATCTTAAGAGTCCTGTATTATTATTTATCGTCACTACCTCCTCGAGTCGGGAGTGGGTATTTTTCCGCGAGCCCCCTCCTTAACTTGAAAGCTTATGCTTCAATACTTTGTCCCATATTTCTGCTCGATTACATTTAATTTCATCCATTGACCTCCCTTGGATGTGATATCCCTTTTTCAGGCTCCCTCTCCGGCCTGGAACCCTGAATCCACGCCACCCGTGATCACCATGGTTGGCGCATAAAAGAACATCGAAAGTTGATAGAGAAGATATCCAATTGGATCATAGACATCACGGAGACGTGCGACATGGTGGAGCAGTATATATGCACACACCTCTACGTACTGAATGATGGGTCTGCCCCCTTCAACTTCTGGGTCTCCAAATTGGGCACATGACCTGAGCTTGCCCTTTAAGCCTTGGAGGTGCTGGCCTGCCCTGCAGCCAGTGTATTGTCTGAACTTGTGTTTAGCACGACTGGAGGGGGTTATCACAGATTATATTTCCCAATGTTTTGGGGTGTACCCTAATTTAAAAAAAATAATAATAATTTAAAACAAAAAAACTGTGTAGGCTACCTCCTCCTCCTCCACCGCCACTGCCACATCCACCTCCTCCTCAACCTCCTACTCCATATGGACCTGGTCCTCCCAGATCAAGATTATTATTTTTTATTTTTACGTATTTTATGTTATTTAAAGCCATTTCCCTATCCACTTTTGTTTGCAGAGCACTTGCCATGCTCTTAACCACATTGTGATGTCATTTGCAGCCCTCTAGCCCTTTCCATGACATTTTTACAGCCATTTTAGTGCTCAAAAGTTTGGGTCCCTATTGACTTTAATGGGGTTCGGGTTCAAGTTTGGGTCAAGTTCGGGTCCCGAACTCAAACTTTTTTCTGAAGTTCGGCTGAACCCGTCGTACCCGAACATCCAGGTGTCCGCTGAACTCTACAGATAACACAAGTTCTTACATATAATAGTCAGGAATAGCTGCTAACTAGCAACTAATACAGATATTTCACCAGAGAAGTGGCCTTAATTGGTTGGATCTGAGTCTGAGGCATTGTATGTTGAGTCTAGTTTCAACTTACGATGGGTCAGAAAAGTCCATTGTATTTTAAAAATATTGTATCCTGAGGCCATTGTATCTTAAGGGAACACTTGTACTTATACAGTAACAGATATAAAGTAAGGAAACAGTCACTGTATTACACTGCTCGATTTAGCATAAGATTGTTGGGAAGGAAGCGTTCCTTCCTGTAATTGCCTGCTTATCAGTGAAGGAGACTGCTGCATTTACATGCACCCACGTCCTCCACAGTATGGGAAGGAACAATGGCTAACGCCATTGCTTGTCGCCATACAGAATCATTATTTTTCAGCAGCAGAATGTGTTTAGATGGCATCTGTTGGCGGCAAACAATTATTTTTGTAACCACATGAAAGATGCGACTACCTGATAAACAAGAGTTTTGCATTTATACGTACCAATCCTCGGCTTGTATCAGCTTGTATCAGATCTTGGTATGCTCTTGTTTGCATGGCAGTAACCAAGATGGTAGATAAGAAAAGAGAAAGCGTACTCAAAAAATTTCTTCTTTACAATTTACCCTCTGTGATATTAAGAAAGCATTTATACCCTTTGGGCTAATTTATCAAGACCGGCTGCCATAGATTTCTTTCTTTATCTTTCTATATGTGTCAAGGAACCATGAACCAGACGTACAACAAGAGATAAGTGGAAAAGAAGAAGGTTTTATTGAAGAGCAAGCCGTAAGCAAAGTCCAAACGGATGGCTAAACCGAAGCAGGGTCTTGCGGAGACAGAGGTCAGGAACCAGAAGGGTAGTCAGACGTAGCCAGGATCAGGAACCAACGGGGTAGTCAGACGAAGCCGGAATCAGGAACCAACGGGGTAGTCAGACGTAGCCAGGATCAGGAACCAACGGGGTAGTCAGACGAAGCCGGAATCAAGAACCAACGGGGTAGTCAGACGAGGCCAGGATCAGGAACCAGAAGCAGCAGCAGTCTTGGAAGCATGTGAACACAGGAGGACCAAGCAAGGAACTGAAGCCACAGACCTCCTATATATAAGAGCTGGGCATCCAGCTCCTCCCAGTGGGAAGGAGGAGCCGCAGGGTGGGAGGCTACAAGAAAACCCAGAAACCAAGATGGCCGCCAGCACATGTCAAACGAAGGGAACAGCAAGGAGGTAAGACCATGACAGTACCTCCCCCTCAAGGGCCCCTCCTCCGCGGAGTAAGGAACGGTTTCTGAGGGAAGCGTGCGTGGAAGGCTCGGAGCAAGACAGGAGCATGGACATCTGCGGAGGGAACCCAGGAACGCTCCTCTGGACCATAACCACGCCAATGGACCAAAAACTGCACCCGGCCGCGGACCAGGCGTGAGTCCAGGATATTGCTCACCTCATACTCCTCACGATTGCCCACTTGGACCGGACGAGGCCGAGGAATCGAGGAAGTGAAACGATTACACACCAGCGGCTTCAACAGGGAGACATGAAACACGTTGGAGATCCGCATGCCAGGAGGAAGCGCAAGGGCATAGGCTACCGGGTTTACCCTGCGAAGCACTCGGAAGGGACCAACAAAGCGAGGCGCCAGCTTGGGAGTGGGCACTCGAAGGTTGAGGTTGCGGGTGGACAACCATACGCGGTCTCCGACCTGGTAGGAAGGAGCGGGCGCTCGTCTGCGATCAGCCTGGAGTTTCTGGCGCTGCGCAGAGACCTCAAGGGACCTCTGGATCTGTACCCAAGAAGCACGTAGGACGGAAAGGTGATCCTCCACAGCCGGAATATCCTGGGGAGAGAATATCTCCGGTAACACGGCAGGTTGGAACCCATAATTGGCCATGAAGGGAGACGTCCCAGAGGAAGAGTTCACCGCCGTGTTCCTGGCAAACTCAGCCCAAGGCAGGAGGTCAACCCAATTGTCTTGGTGATCGGAGACATAGCAACGAAGGAATTGCTCCAAGGCCTGATTGGATCGTTCTGCGGCCCCATTGGACTGAGGGTGGTAGGCCGAGGAGAAAGAGAGATGAATCCCCAACTGGGAGCAAAAGGCGCGCCAGAACCTGGACACAAACTGACTCCCCCGATCCGACACAATCTCCTTGGGCAAACCGTGCAACCGGAAGACCTCCCTGGCAAAAATCGAGGCCAACTCTTGTGCAGAGGGTAACTTCTTGAGAGGAACACAGTGGCACATTTTGGAAAACCGATCCACTATCATGAGAATGACCGTATGGCCTCGGGATGCAGGGAGGTCCACAATGAAATCCATCCCCAGGTGTGACCATGGACGCTCCCCGGTGGCTATGGGTTGCAAAAGGCCCAACGGAAGGTGCCGAGGGGACTTACTCTGGGCACAAACGGAGCATGCCGCTACATATGCGGCGATGTCGGAACGTAGGGAAGGCCACCAGAACAGACGTGAAACAGCCCAGGACAGCTGATTCTTTCCAGGATGCCCCGCGGCCTTGGAGTTATGGTAGGTTCGCAACAACCGAGTGCGCAACTCCTCAGGCACAAAACACCTGCCGTTGGGTCTCCCAGAGGGAGCACCAGATTGAGCCGCCAAAATCTGCTCACCCAGGGGAGAGGTCAGGCTGGTGCGAATGGCGGCCAGGATCTGATTCGGAGGTATGACCGAAGTCGGAATCGACTCCTCCCCGGACAGCTCGGAGTACTGCCGTGATAAGGCATCCGCTCTGATGTTCTTGGAACCGGGTAGGTAGGAGACCACGTAATTAAAACGTGACAAGAACAGAGCCCATCTGGCCTGACGTGGTGTCAATCTCTTGGCCTCAGAGAGGTAGGTCAGATTCTTGTGGTCCGTCAGGATGAGAACCGGAACCACCGAGCCCTCGAGCAAGTGCCTCCATTCTTTAAGGGCCTGCACGATGGCCAATAACTCCCTGTCACCAATCTGATAGTTGCACTCCGCGGAAGACAGTTTCCGGGAGTAAAACCCACAAGGAAGCAGAGGACCCTCCGGTGTTCTACGCTGAGACAGGAGGGCGCCTACTCCCGTCTCAGACGCGTCCACCTCGAGGACAAACGGCAACCCAGGGTTGGGATGCGACAGAATCGGAGCCGACACAAATGCGGACTTTAGAGCCTCAAAAGCTCGGATGGCCTCGGGCGGCCAGACCTGGGGATTACTTCCCTTCCTGGTCAGATCCGTGAGAGGCTTGGCTAGCATGGAAAAGTCCCTGATGAACTTCCGATAATAATTGGCGAAGCCCAAAAAGCGCTGCAGGGCACGAAGACCACTGGGCTGGGGCCACTGTAAGACAGCCGAAACCTTCTCAGGATCCATGGAGAACCCCTCAGCGGAAATGATGTAACCTAAGAAGGTTACCTGGGATCGGTGAAATTCACATTTCTCAAGCTTACCGAACAGCTTGTTCTCTCGTAACCTTTGCAACACTCGTCTGACATCCAGAATGTGGGCCTCCATGGATTCAGAATATACCAAGATGTCATCCAAATAGACCACCACACACTGCTGCAACAGGTCACGGAAAACATCGTTGATGAATTCCTGGAAGACTGCGGGCGCATTGCACAACCCAAAGGGCATAACCAAGGATTCATAATGACCGGTCCTGGTGTTAAACGCGGTCTTCCACTCATCGCCCGCCTTGATCCTTACCAGGTTATATGCCGCCCTCAGGTCGAGTTTGGTAAAGACCGTGGCCCCTTTGAGGCGATCGAACAGCTCGGAAATCAAGGGTATCGGGTAAGCGTTCTTGATCGTGATGCGATTGAGACCCCTGTAATCGATGCAAGGCCTCAACTCACCGCCCTTCTTTTTCACAAAGAAAAATCCAGCCCCTGCCGGGGACGAGGATTTGCGAATGTGTCCGCGTGAAAGCGCCTCCCTCACGTACTCCTCCATGGCCTCATTCTCCGCTACCGACAGTGGATAGACTTTGCCACGAGGAGGAACGGCACCAGATTGTAACTCTATGGCACAATCGTATGGGCGGTGCGGAGGTAGGGCAACCGCACGCACCTTATCGAATACATCCCGGTACTCCTCGTATTCAGGAGGCAACAGAGAGTCCGAGGAAGTACTCAGCAACTTGACAGGCCCATGGATGCAACTAGCCCCACACTGCGGTGACCACGAGAGGATCTCGGCCGATTTCCAATCGAAAGTCGGATTATGCTTCTGGAGCCAGGGGTACCCCAAGACCACCGAGTAGTGTGGAGACGAAATAACCTGGAGACAGACCGACTCTCTGTGAACGGCACCAATGACCATCCCCACTGGAAGGGTCTCATGAGTCACGTGTGGCGGCAGAAGGGGTCTGCCGTCTATCGCCTCAAGAGCCAGTGGGGAACCTCGAGGCTGCAGAGGAATGGAATTGGCGGCAGCGAACACACTATCAATGAACAAACCACCAGCACCAGAGTCCACCAACGCCTGGGTCGTCACCGAGCCCCCGACCCAGGAGAGGACAACAGTAATCAGTGGTTTGTCAACACGGGAAACCGGGGACGAGGAGACTCCACCCAAGATCTGCCCCCGACAGGACCTCAGGTGCGAGCGTTCTCCCGGACGGTTCGGACATGCCAACCGAAAATGCCCACCGAGACCACAGTACATGCATCGGCCCTCGCGTCTCCGGAGTGCCCTCTCCCCCTCGGACAGGCGAGCAAACCCCCGCTGCATGGGTTCACCCCCAGACAAGTCATCCCCAGGAGGCGTGGGAGGAGAGGGAGGCACGGGTGGGACAGCAAACGTAGGCGCCAATCTGTTAGGAGACCTCCGCAGGCTCTCCTTAAAGGAAGGTCTCTCCCTGAGTCTGGTGTCAATCAAAATCAGGAAAGAAATAAGAGACTCGAGCTCCACTGGTAGGTCCTTAGCTGCAACCTCATCCTTCAAGGCATCCGAGAGACCATGAGAGAAAGCATCGACCAGAGCCTCATTATTCCAGCCCACCTCTGCTGCCAGGGTACGAAACTCAATGGCGTATTCAGCTACGGATCGTGAACCCTGTCTGATGGACATAAGGAGCTTCGCAGCAGAGGCAGCACGAGCCGGCACATCGAATACCTTCCGAAGAGAAGCAACAAAACCGGAAAACTCGGCAACCACCGGATTGTTGTTCTCCCATAAAGGGCTGGCCCAGGCCAAGGCCTTGTCCGAGAGCAGCGAGATCAAGAAGCCCACCTTTGATCTCTCAGTAGGAAAGGCATGTGGCAGCAACTCGAAGTAAATGCCCACCTGGTTAAGGAAACCTCGGCACTGAGTTGGCTCTCCCCCAAAGCGCTGTGGAAGGGGGGCAGAACCGGTCATACCCCGAAACACCACAGGCGCAGCAACAGGTGTCGGGGTAGACTCTGGCGCAACAACCGGAGCGGCAGTAGGAGCGGGCCCAGGAGCGACAACCGACCCATCGGCAACGGAAGCTAAATGAGCCGTGCGTTCAAGCAGGGTTTGCAACGCCACAGCGAACCGACCCAACAGGTGATCCTGCTGATCAAGTCTGGCAACCAGCGTAGGTAGCGAGGGTGGCCCTGTACCGTCAGAATTCATGGCTTGGTCCTAACCAGCGTAGGTAGCGAGGGTGGCCCTGTACCGTCAGAATTCATGGCTTGGTCCTAATGTCAAGGAACCATGAACCAGACGTACAACAAGAGATAAGTGGAAAAGAAGAAGGTTTTATTGAAGAGCAAGCCGTAAGCAAAGTCCAAACGGATGGCTAAACCGAAGCAGGGTCTTGCGGAGACAGAGGTCAGGAACCAGAAGGGTAGTCAGACGTAGCCAGGATCAGGAACCAACGGGGTAGTCAGACGAAGCCGGAATCAGGAACCAACGGGGTAGTCAGACGTAGCCAGGATCAGGAACCAACGGGGTAGTCAGACGAAGCCGGAATCAAGAACCAACGGGGTAGTCAGACGAGGCCAGGATCAGGAACCAGAAGCAGCAGCAGTCTTGGAAGCATGTGAACACAGGAGGACCAAGCAAGGAACTGAAGCCACAGACCTCCTATATATAAGAGCTGGGCATCCAGCTCCTCCCAGTGGGAAGGAGGAGCCGCAGGGTGGGAGGCTACAAGAAAACCCAGAAACCAAGATGGCCGCCAGCACATGTCAAACGAAGGGAACAGCAAGGAGGTAAGACCATGACAATATGCTGGCGCGTATAAACTTAAATGTGTCAATGTCCCCTCCCCACCATTGCCTTGCCTCCTTTTCTCACCACTTCTGAGAAGTCAAGGGGGAAAAGTAACAGATTTGGACACAAACACGGTTTGCGACAAATCTGCAATTATGCCATTATTGTGCATAAATCATATAGTAAATGCCCCCTTAGTGTCCACATTGGGGAGGGGGGTATGGAATATTCCACAATATTTCTTAACAGGTTTGCATTGTGCACAAAAGTGTCAATAGCAAATGCATCTGGTATGTGGCCTTGAAGCTAAATCTAAGAATGTAAGTTAGAAGTTTAGAAGTGGTAGACATAAAAGAGAAAAACGTAGCCCTTCCATACACTTATGAAGTGCTTTGAAGTGTAATTGGAGCAGAGGCTGGGGTCTACCAGGCAATGTTTGTCATGGGGTCCTTATAGTTCCTATACACTTGGGTCAACTAGAATGCTAGTGCATACCCTCATCATCTCCCGCCTGGACTACTGCAACATTCTCCTCTGTGGCCTCCCATCCAGCACTATAACTCCCCTCCAATCTATTCTCAACTCTGCTGCACGGTTAATCCACCTCTCTCCTCGTTTCTCCTCTGCCTCCCCCTCTGCCAAATCCCTTCATTGACTCCCCAGCAAATTCAGCTACATATAAGGCCGTCCACAACCTGTCCCCTCCTTACATCCCTGACCTGCTTTCTTGATACATCCCCACACGTAATCTCCGAACCTCACAGGACCACCTCCTCTGTTCTCCTCTCATCTGTTCTTCACACAAGATTTCTCACGTATCTCTCCCCTATTCTGGAACGCACTAACCCAGTACATCAGACTCTCCCCCAACATCCAGACCTAACAACCCACCTCTTCAGGAAAGCCTACCACCTGCAATGAGCATGCTGCCACCACACAGCCACCTGAGCAGCATTTACCCTCGCCTACTCTGTCCTTCCCCTTCCCTTGCAGATTGCAAGCTCTTGCGGGCATGGTCCTCTACTCCTCTGTACCAGTCTGTTAATAGTTTCTTGTTTAATGTATTTTTATAGTATGTATTTGTAAGCCCCTCTTGATGTACAGCAACATAGAATTAATGGCGCTTTCAAATGGATAACAATAATAAAAGGGCTATATAATGTCCATATTATAGCATATGGACATCATAGAAGAGGGTCCCCCGTGCTTAAGCCCCCTTACTATGAGTAATACTGGAGCGCTGCTAATAAGCAGTGGTT
This sequence comes from Bufo gargarizans, assembly GCF_014858855.1. Classification (NCBI taxonomy): domain Eukaryota; kingdom Metazoa; phylum Chordata; class Amphibia; order Anura; family Bufonidae; genus Bufo; species Bufo gargarizans. The sequence continues at coordinate 579,218,784 of NC_058082.1, forward strand.
CTCACTCTAGTGAACTCAAGCTATCCAGCTATTTGATTGCCAATTATATAATACAACACTTTCCTTGCAGTGACGGCTATAAGACAAATTCCTTGCTAGTCATGTCTCTCCTTGGCAGAATTAACTGTCGTGAACCTTAGAAGCCAGACCAACAGTGATCTACTAATATCCATTGAGGCTCCGATTAAAAGGTTCTGTCTATGATGGGCCAACCCCTATAATACATTACATTTCAGCAATGTGTTTACTATAATATTGGCTGATATATACTGTTGACTTAGATAGGTCATTCATTTTGTCTAACTGGTTGCATGAATTCAGTATCACAACATCCTCAGACCATGCACATTAAAAGAAGAGCAACATTTTAGACCTTTGCTTTTTTCCATGATGTAGTAATGTCATTTGAAACTTTGACCCCTCCCCCATTATTGATTTTTGAATTTGGAATTATTGATTTAAGAATAAACATAGTAAAGATCAATTTTGCTTTGTGCTCCTAATCTGATCAGAAGAAGCACACAAAAGAAAATGAAAATTTCTGTGTTGCTTCCCATAATACTTTCAGTCCACAGTCGAAATCTAAAACACTTGCTCAAATGTACTCTGAGGGGGAATAATAATTTGAAGTTTATAAGAAGAGATAGAAGAGGAGCAGAGATGATACTACTGGGTGATTACAATCTCAGTGAGGGAAGGGGGGATTAACAATTCGGACCAGTTCACACTGAGTTTTTGTTGCTGATGTTATAGAGTTTCCATCTCAAAATCAGCTCCAAAAATGATCCAAAAGAGCCTCCCATTCATTTCAATGGAAAGCAGCACTTGATTTTTTATGTGATTAAAAGAAGTATGGAAAAAAGCAACATATTGTGGTAGAATCTGTGCTGAATCTCTCATTGTGTCAAAAAATAGCTCCATATACAGTTGCAAGAAAAAGTATGTGAACCCTTTAGAATGATATGGATTTCTGCACAAATTGGTCATAAAATGTGATCTGATCTTCATCTAAGTCACAACAATAGACAATCACAGTCTGCTTAAACTAATAACACACAAAGAATTAAATGTTACCATGTTTTTATTGAACACACCATGTAAACATTCACAGTGCAGGTGGAAAAAGTATGTGAACCCTTGGATTAAATAACTGGTTGAACCTCCTTTGGCAGCAATAACTTCAACCAAACGTTTCCTGTAGTTGCAGATCAGACGTGCACAACGGTCAGGAGTAATTCTTGACCATTCCTCTTTATAGAAATGTTTCAGTTCAGCAATATTCTTGGGATGTCTGGTGTGAATCGCTTTCTTGAGGTCATGCCACAGCATCTCAATCGGGTTGAGGTCAGGACTCTGACTGGGCCACTCCAGAAGGTGTATTTTCTTCTGTTTAAGCCATTCTGTTGTTGATTTACTTCTATGCTTTGGGTTGTTGTCTTGTTGAAACACCCATCTTCTGTTGAGCTTCAGCTGGTGGACAGATGGCCTTAAGTTCTCCTGCAAAATATCTTGATAAACTTGGGAATTCATTTTTCCTTTGATGATAGCAATACATCCAGGCCCTGACGCAGCAAAGCAGCCCCAAACCATGATGCCCCCACCACCATACTTCACAGTTGGGATGAGGTTTTGATGTTGGTGTGTTGTCCCCTTTTTTTTCCCCACACATAGTGTTGTGTGTTTCCTTCAAACAACTCATCTTTGGTTTCATCTGTCCACAGAATATTTTGCCATTACTGCTGTGGAACATCCAGGTGCTCTTGTGCAAACTGTAAACGTGCAGCAATGCTTTTTTTTGGCCAGCAGTGGCTTCCTCTGTGGTATCCTCCCATGAAATCCATTCTTGTTTAGTGTTTTACGTATCGTAGATTTGCTAACAGGGATGTTAGCATATGCCAGAGACTTCTGTAAGTCTTTAGCTGACACTCTAGGATTCTTTTTCACCTCATTGAGCAGTCTGTGCTGTGCTCTTGCAGTCATCTTTACAGGACAGTCACTCCTAGGGAGAGTAGCAGCAGTGCTAAACTTTCTCCATTTATAGACAATTTGTCTCACCGTGGACTGATGAACAGCAAGGCTTTAGGAGATACTTTTATAACCCTTTCCAGCTTTATGCAAGTCAACAATTCTTAATAGTAGGTCTTCTAAGAGCTCTTTTGTGCTAGGCATCATTCACATCAGGCAATGCTTCTTGTGAAAAGCAAACCCAGAACTGGTGTGTGTTTTTTATAGGGCAGGGCAGCTGTAACCAACACCTCCAATCTCATCTCATTGATTGGACTCCAGTTGGCTGACACCTCACTCCAATTAGCTCTTGGAGATGTCATTGGTCTAGGGGTTCACATAATTTTTCCACCTGCACTGTGAATGTTTACATGGTGTGTTCAATAAAAACATGGTAACATTTAATTATTTGTGTGTTATTAGTTTAAGCAGACTGTGATTGTCTATTGTTGTGACTTAGATGAAGATCAGATCACATTTTATGACCAATTTGTGCAGAAATCCATATCATTCCAAAGGGTTCTCATACTTTTTCTTGCAACTGTATATCCACTTGTTTTTCATGTTTCTCCAACACCCAGGAGGAAGAGGCAGATGTGCGTGCCACGGCCTCTTCGTAGGCCATGTGACATCACTGTGCATTGGTCACATGGCCAAGTTGCAGCTCTTCCCCATTGAAGTCCACGGGTTGAGGTGCAATACCAAACGTAGTCCCTATTTGTGTTGTGCTTGGCGAGCTGGTAGGAGCTTTGTTCACCAGAGCTCCAGTGAGCATGGTGGCTCCCTGAAACAGCTGATCTTCAGGGGAGTGCCAGGACTTGGACCCCCCGGCGTCCTGAGGATAAATCATCATTATCCATTCCTGGATAACCCCTTGAAATATTGATGTCTGACCTATCCACAGGACAAGATATCAATATCTGATTGGTGTGGTTCCTACTACTGGCACCCCCATTGATTAGTACTTTGAAGAGTCTATGGCACTTGGATGACTGCTGCTTACTTTTCATATTATACCAAGCATGGTGCCCTAAATTGTATAGTGGCTGCTTTGGATATTGCAGCTTAATCCCATTTACTTGAACGAGACTGAGCTGCACACTGGTCACATGACCTATGGATATGATGTCCCAGATTCAAGCATTGCAACCCCTTCCACAACAGCTGACCAGGGGGAATGCAGGATCTTTACCTGTCCTTTATTAAACTAAGGAATGTAGTGCTATACTGTACATATACCAAGCATGGGCTCAGGGTGCAGGGTCCAGTTGCCCAGGCCATTAGCACCAGTGGTGCCCCTTCATTAGTTGCGGGTGATGCACCATGTATGACTTCACAGACCACACACCCCTAAGGTTAGTTCTGATTAGAGTTTGTCCTTCTATGCAAAGGCAGATCAGTCATAAGTTTCTTAACTCTTCTCCTTAAGTACCAGCAAGAGATCATATTTTCAGGATTGTTTTTTTGATAATTGTCAGTCCATTGCAAATTACATAAGTGGTGGAATCCTAGGTGTGGGACCCCTGCCAATCTGATATTAATGTCCTATCCTGGACCCACATCCAGGACCCCCACCGATCAGCTGTTAGAAGAGGTTTGTCCTCTGTGATCACCGCAGCCTCTTCCTAGGCCATATGACATCACCGTACATTGATCACATGGCCTAGTTGCAGCTCATTCCTATAGGTGTCCTACGTACAGCACTGTGCCTGGAACAGATGCTGGGAGCCGACTGCACTCACCGGAGCTCCGGTGTATGGGTGGTAGATGAAGATGAGGGAGGAGATATATCGAGGTGCGGCGTTGTGCAGAGCTTTGTGAGTGAGGGTGAGTAGTTTGAACTGTATATTGTGGTGGATGGGCAACCAGTGAAGTGACTGGCACAGACTACTAGCATCAGTGTAGTGGTTGGATGGATAGATGAGCCTGGCTGCAGCATTTAGAACAGACTGAAGGGGGGTGAGTTTAGTGAGAGGGAGACTGATTAGTAAAGTGTTGCAGTAGTCAACACGAGAATGAATCAAGGCAGCAACAAGAGTTTTTGCCGCTTCCACCGCAAGAAAAGGGGGAATTCTGGCGATAATTTTGAGGTGCAGACGACAAGAGTGTGTAAGTGATTGAATATGGGGAACAAAGGAAAGATCAGAGTCAAATGTGACCCCAAGACAGTGGGCTTGTTGCACAGGAGTTATGATAGTGCCGCAGACCGAAATTGAAATATCAAATTTAGGTGGGTTAGTAGATGGGGGAAGTTAAGAAAAAGGCGAGAAAACGCCTTTCAGATGTGTTCCAGGGTTGCCGTGTTCTGTGTTGGGAGGGTCAGATTGATATTGAAACAACTTCATCTACAGTGCCTTGCAAAAGCATTCACCCCCTTTGACTTTTTTTGTATTTTGGTGCCTCACAACCTAGAATTAACATGGATTGTTTGAGGATTTGCATCATCTAATTTACAGAACATGCCCACAACTTTGAAGATGTTTTATTTTTGTTTTATTGTGAAGCAAACAACAAATAGGACAAAATAACAGAAAAAGTCAATGTGCATAACTATTCACCCCCCTAAAGTCAATACTTTGTCACCTTTTGTGGCAATCACAGCTCCAAGTCGCTTTGGATAAGTCTCTATGAGCTTGCCCCATCTTACCACTGGGATTTTTGCCCATTCCTCCTTGCAAAACTGCTCCAGCTCCTTCAAGTTGGATGGTTTTTGCTTGTGAACAGCAATCTTTAAGTCTGACCACAGATTTTCTATTGGATTGAGATCTGGGCTTTGACTAGGCCATTCCAACACATTTACATGTTTCCCCTTAAACCACTTAAGTGTTGCTTTAGCAGTGTGTTTGGGGGCATTGTCCTGCTGGAAGGTGAACCTCCGTCCTAGCCTCACATCACGCACAGAGTGGTACAGGTTTTTCTCAAGAATATCCCTGTATTTAGCACCATCCATCTTTTCCTCAACTATGACCAGTTTCCCAGTCCCAGCTGCTGAAAAACATCCCCCCAGCAGGATGCTGCCACCACCATGTTTCACTGTGGGGATGGTGTTCTTTAGGTGATGTGATGTGTTGAGTTTGCGCCAGACATAGCGTTTTCTTTGATGGCCGAAAAGTTCAATTTTAATCTTATCAGACAAGAGCACCTTCTGCCATACATTTTGGGAGTCTCCCACATGCATTTTTGCGATTTCACAATGTGTCTTTTTGCTTTTAGCTGAAAGTAATGGCTTTCTTCTGGCCACTCTGCCATAAAGCCCAACTCTTTGGAGCGTACGGCTTATTGTCGTCCTATGTGCAGATACTGCAGTATCTGCTGTGGAACTCTGCAGCTCCTCCAGGGATACCTTAGGTCTCTGTGCTGCCTCTCTGATTAATGCCCTCCTCACCCAGTCCATGAGTTTTGGTGGGTGGCCGTCTCTTGGCAGGTTTCCTGTTGTGCCATGTTCTTTCCATTAGGTTATGATTAGGGATGAGCGAACTCGAACTGTATAGTTCGGGTTCGTACCGAATTTTGGGGTGTCCGTGACACGGACCCGAACCCGGACATTTTCGTAAAAGTCCGGGTTCGGGTTCGGTGTTCGTCGCTTTCTTGGCGCTTTTGTGACGCTTTCTTGGCGCTTTTTGAAAGGCTGCAAAGCAGCCAATCAACAAGCGTCATACTACTTGCCCCAAGAGGCCGTCACAGCCATGCCTACTATTGGCATGGCTGTGATTGGCCAGAGCACCATGTGACCCAGCCTCTATTTAAGCTGGAGTCACATAGCGCCGCCCGTCACTCTGCTCTGATTAGCGTAGGGAGAGGTTGCGGCTGCGACAGTAGGGCGAGATTAGGCAGATTAACTCCTCCAAAGGACTTGATTAATCGATCGATCTGCAGCTGTGCATCATTGAGCTGCTGAAATTCAATTACTCACTGTTTTTAGGCTGCCCAGACCGTTTGTCAGTCACTTTTTTCTGGGGTGATCGGCGGCCATTTTGTGTCTTGTGCGGTGCTGCGACCAAGTGCATCCAAGCTGCGACCAAGTGCATTTAACCCTCAATGGTGTGGTTGTTTTTTGGCTAAAGCCTACATCAGGGTGAAGCTGTCACACCAAGTGCATTTAACCAGCAATAGTCTGTTTATTTTTTGGCCATATACTACATCAGGGGCAAGCTGCGCCTGTCACCAAGTGCATTTAACCCTCAATGGTGTGGTTGTTTTTTGGCTAAAGCCTACATCAGGGTGAAGCTGTCACACCAAGTGCATTTAACCAGCAATAGTGTGTTAATTTTTTGGCCATATACTACATCAGGGGCAAGCTGCGCCCGTCACCAAGTGCATTTAACCAACAATAGTCTGTTCATTTTTTGGCCATATACTACATCAGGGGCAAGCTGCGCCCGTCACCAAGTGCATTTAACCCTCAGTAGTGTGGTTGGTCAAGCTGTCACACCAAGTGCATTTAACCAGCAATAGTCTGTTCATTTTTTGGCCATATACTACATCAGGGGCAAGCTGCGCCCGTCACCAAGTGCATTTAACCCTCAGTAGTGTGGTTGGTCAAGCTGTCACACCAAGTGCATTTAACCAGCAATAGTCTGTTCATTTTTTGGCCATATACTACATCAGGGGCAAGCTGCGCCCGTCACCAAGTGCATTTAACCAGCAATAGTCTGTTCATTTTTTGGCCATATACTACATCAGGGGCAAGCTGCGCCCGTCACCAAGTGCATTTAACCCTCAGTAGTGTGGTTGGTCAAGCTGTCACACCAAGTGCATTTAACCAGCAATAGTCTGTTCATTTTTTGGCCATACACTACATCAGGGGCAAGCTGCGCCCGTCACCAAGTGCATTTAACTCTCAGTAGTGTGGTTGGTCAAGCTGTCACACCAAGTGCATTTAACCAGCAATAGTCTGTTCATTTTTTGGCCATATACTACATCAGGGGCAAGCTGCGCCTGTCACCAAGTGCATTTAACCCTCAATGGTGTGGTTGTTTTTTGGCTAAAGCCTACATCAGGGTGAAGCTGTCACACCAAGTGCATTTAACCAGCAATAGTCTGTTCATTTTTTGGCCATATACTACATCAGGGGCAAGCTGCGCCCGTCATCAAGTGCATTTAACCCTCAGTAGTGTGGTTGGTCAAGCTGTCACACCAAGTGCATTTAACCAGCAATAGTGTGGTTATTTTTTGGCCATATCCCTGTCTAATTCTGTCACTAAATCCATACCGGTCACCCAGCGCCTAAATACTAGGCCTCAAATTTATATCCCGCTAAATCTGTCGTTACCGCTGTACTGTTGTGGCTGGGCAAGTTATTTAGTGTCCGTCAAAGCACATTTTTTGTTCAGGGTTGAAATACAATTCCCAATTTAGCAATTTCATAATTTAGTGGTTTCTGCTATATCAGAGCTATTTGAAATCTATCCCTAAAAGGGTATATAATATTCAATGTGCGCATAGGGTCATTCAGAATAACTTCACACACACGCTACTGTGCATTTCCAAGTTTAATTCTGTCAGTAAATCCATACCGGTCACCCAGCGCCTAAATACTAGGCCTCAAATTTATATCCCGCTAAATCTGTCGTTACCGCTGTACTGTTGTGGATGGGCAAGTTATTTAGTGTCCGTCAAAGCACATTTTTTGTTCTGGGTTGAAATACAATTCCCAATTTAGCAATTTCATAATGTAGTGGTTTCTGCTATATCAGAACTATTTGAAATCTATCCCTAAAAGGGTATATAATATTCAAGGTGCACATAGGGTCATTCAGAATAACTTCACACACACGCTACTGTGCATTTCCAAGTCTAATTCTGTCACTAAATCCATACCGGTCACCCAGCGCCTAAATACTAGGCCTCAAATTTATATCCCGCTAAATCTGTCGTTACCGCTGTACTGTTGTGGCTGGGCAAGTTATTTAGTGTCCGTCAAAGCACATTTTTTGTTCTGGGTTGAAATACAATTCCCAATTTAGCAATTTCATAATTTAGTGGTTTCTGCTATATCAGAGCTATTTGAAATCTATCCCTAAAAGGGTATATAATATTCAAGGTGCACATAGGGTCATTCAGAATAACTTCACACACACGCTACTGTGCATTTCCAAGTCTAATTCTGTTAGTAAATCCATACCGGTCACCCAGCGCCTAAATACTAGGCCTCAAATTTATATCCCGCTAAATCTGTCGTTACCGCTGTACTGTTGTGGATGGGCAAGTTATTTAGTGTCCGTCAAAGCACATTTTTTATTCTGGGTTGAAATACAATTCCCAATTTAGCAATTTCATAATTTAGTGGTTTCTGCTATATCAGAGCTATTTGAAATCTATCCCTAAAAGGGTATATAATATTCAAGGTGCACATAGGGTCATTCAGAATAACTTCACACACACGCTACTGTGCATTTCCAAGTCTAATTCTGTTAGTAAATCCATACCGGTCACCCAGCGCCTAAATACTAGGCCTCAAATTTATATCCCGCTGAATTTGAATACAATACATTGGGCCAAATAATATTTTTGTTGTTGTGGTGAACCATAACAATGAGGAAAACATCTAGTAAGGGACGCGGACGTGGACATGGTCGTGGTGGTGTTAGTGGACCCTCTGGTGCTGGGAGAGGACGTGGCCGTTCTGCCACATCCACACGTCCTAGTGTACCAACTACCTCAGGTCCCAGTAGCCGCCAGAATTTACAGCGATATATGGTGGGGCCCAATTCCGTTCTAAGGATGGTAAGGCCTGAGCAGGTACAGGCATTAGTCAATTGGGTGGCCGACAGTGGATCCAGCACGTTCACATTATCTCCCACCCAGTCTTCTGCAGAAAGCGCACAGATGGCGCCTGAAAACCAACCCCATCAGTCTGTCACATCACCCCCATGCATACCAGGGAAACTGTCTCAGCCTCAAGGTATGCAGCAGTCTCTTATGCTGTTTGAAGACTCCGCTGGCAGGGTTTCCCAAGGGCATCCACCTAGCCCTTCCCCAGCGGTGAAAGACATAGAATGCACTGACGCACAACCACTTATGTTTCCTGATGATGAGGACATGGGAATACCACCTCAGCATGTCTCTGATGATGACAAAACACAGGTGCCAACTGCTGCGTCTTTCTGCAGTGTGCAGACTGAACAGGAGGTCAGGGATCAAGACTGGGTGGAAGACGATGCAGGGGACGATGAGGTCCTAGACCCCACATGGAATGAAGGTCGTGCCACTGACTTTCACAGTTCGGAGGAAGAGGCAGTGGTGAGACCGAGCCAACAGCGTAGCAAAAGAGGGAGCAGTGGGCAAAAGCAGAACACCCGCCGCCAAGAGACTCCGCCTGCTACTGACCGCCGCCATCTGGGACCGAGCACCCCAAAGGCAGCTTCAAGGAGTTCCCTGGCATGGCACTTCTTCAAACAATGTGCTGACGATAAGACCCGAGTGGTTTGCACACTGTGCCATCAGAGCCTGAAGCGAGGCATTAACGTTCTGAACCTTAGCACAAACTGCATGACCAGGCACCTGCATGCAAAGCATGAACTGCAGTGGAGTAAACACCTTAAAAACAAGGAAGTCACTCAGGCTCCCCCTGCTACCTCTTCTGCTGCTGCCGCCTCGGCCTCTTCTGCTGCTGCCGCCTCGGCCTCTTCTGCTGCTGCCGCCTCGGCCTCTTCCTCCGCCTCTGGAGGAACGTTGGCACCTGCCACCCAGCAAACAGGGGATGTACCACCAACACCACCACCACCTCCGTCACCAAGCATCTCAACCATGTCACACGGCAGCGTTCAGCTCTCCATCTCACAAACATTTGAGAGAAAGCGTAAATTCCCACCTAGCCACCCTCGATCCCTGGCCCTGAATGCCAGCATTTCTAAACTACTGGCCTATGAAATGCTGTCATTTAGGCTGGTGGACACAGACAGCTTCAAACAGCTCATGTCGCTTGCTGCCCCACAGTATGTTGTTCCCAGCCGCCACTACTTATCCAAGAGAGCTGTGCCTTCCCTGCACAACCAAGTATCCGATAAAATCAAGTGTGCACTGCGCAACGCCATCTGTAGCAAGGTCCACCTAACCACAGATACGTGGACCAGTAAGCACGGCCAGGGACGCTATATCTCCCTAACTGCACACTGGGTAAATGTAGTGGCAGCTGGGCCCCAGGCGGAGAGCTGTTTAGCGCACGTCCTTCTGCCGCCAAGGATCGCAGGGCAACATTCTTTGCCTCCTGTTGCCACCTCCTCCTTCTCGGCTTCCTCCTCCTCTTCCTCCACCTGCTCATCCAGTCAGCCACACACCTTCACCACCAACTTCAGCACAGCCCGGGGTAAACGTCAGCAGGCCATTCTGAAACTCATATGTTTGGGGGACAGGCCCCACACCGCACAGGAGTTGTGGCGGGGTATAGAACAACAGACCGACGAGTGGTTGCTGCCGGTGAGCCTCAAGCCCGGCCTGGTGGTGTGTGATAATGGGCGAAATCTCGTTGCAGCTCTGGGACTAGCCAATTTGACGCACATCCCTTGCTTGGCGCATGTGCTGAATTTGGTGGTGCAGAAGTTCATTCACAACTACCTCGACATGTCAGAGCTGCTGCATCAAGTGCGGGCCGTCTGTTCGCGCTTCCGGCGTTCACATCCTGCTGCTGCTCGCCTGTCTGCGCTACAGCGTAACTTCAGCCTTCCCGCTCACCGCCTCATATGCGACGTGCCCACCAGGTGGAACTCCACCTTGCACATGCTGGACAGACTGTGCGAGCAGCAGCAGGCCATAGTGGAGTTTCAGCTGCAGCACGCACGGGTCAGTCGCACTACAGAACAGCACCACTTCACCACCAATGACTGGGCCTCCATGCGAGACCTGTGTGCCCTGTTGCGCTGTTTCGAGTACTCCACCAACATGGCCAGTGGTGATGACACCGTTATCAGCGTTACAATACCACTTCTATGTCTCCTTGAGAAAACACTTAGGGCGATGATGGAAGAGGAGGTGGCCCAGGAGGAGGAGGAGGAGGAAGAGGGGTCATTTTCAGCACTTTCAGGCCAGTCTCTTCGAAGTGACTCAGAGGGAGGTTTTTGGCAACAGCAGAGGCCAGGTACAAATGTGGCCAGACAGGGCCCACTACTGGAGGACGAGGAGGAAGAGGATGAGGAGGAGGTGGAGGAGGATGAGGATGAAGCATGGTCACAGCGGGGTGGCACCCAACGCAGCTCGGGTCCATCACTGGTGCGTGGCTGGGGGGAAAGGCAGGACAATGACGATACGCCTCCCACAGAGGACAGCTTGTCCTTACCCCTGGGCAGCCTGGCACACATGAGCGACTACATGCTGCAGTGCCTGCGCAACGACAGCAGAGTTGCCCACATTTTAACCTGTGCGGACTACTGGGTTGCCACCCTGCTGGATCCACGCTACAAAGACAATGTGCCCACCTTACTTCCTGCACTGGAGCGTGATAGGAAGATGCGCGAGTACAAGCGCACGTTGGTAGACGCGCTACTGAGAGCATTCCCAAATGTCACAGGGGAACAAGTGGAAGCCCAAGGCCAAGGCAGAGGAGGAGCAAGAGGTCGCCAAGGCAGCTGTGTCACGGCCAGCTCCTCTGAGGGCAGGGTTAGCATGGCAGAGATGTGGAAAACTTTTGTCAACACGCCACAGCTAACTGCACCACCACCTGATACGCAACGTGTTAGCAGGAGGCAACATTTCACTAACATGGTGGAACAGTACGTGTGCACACCCCTCCACGTACTGACTGATGGTTCGGCCCCATTCAACTTCTGGGTCTCTAAATTGTCCACGTGGCCAGAGCTAGCCTTTTATGCCTTGGAGGTGCTGGCCTGCCCGGCGGCCAGCGTTTTGTCTGAACGTGTATTCAGCACGGCAGGGGGCGTCATTACAGACAAACGCAGCCGCCTGTCTACAGCCAATGTGGACAAGCTGACGTTCATAAAAATGAACCAGGCATGGATCCCACAGGACCTGTCCGTCCCTTGTCCAGATTAGACATTAACTACCTCCCCTTAACCATATATTATTGGACTCCAGGGCACTTCCTCATTCAATCCTATTTTTATTTTCATTTTACCATTATATTGCGAGGCTAACCAAAGTTGAATGAACCTCTCCTCTGTCTGGGTGCCGGGGCCTAAATATATGCCAATGGACTGTTCCAATGTTGGGTGACGTGAAGCCTGATTCTCTGCTATGACATGCAGACTAATTCTCTGCTGACATGAAGACAGATTCTCTGTTACGGGACCTCTCTCCTCTGCCTGGGTGCTGGGCCTAAATATCTGACAATGGACTGTTGCAGTGGTGGCTGACGTGAAGCCTGATTTTCTGCTATGACATGCAGACTGATTCTCTGCTGACATGAAGCCAGATCCTCTGTTACGGGACCTCTCTCCTCTGCCTGTGTGCTGGGCCTAAATATATGCCAATGGACTGTTGCAGTGGTGGCTGACGTGAAGCCTCATTCTCTGCTATGACATGCAGACTAATTCTCTGCTGACATGAAGCCAGATTGTCTGTTACGGGACCTCTCTCCTCTGCCTGGGTGCTGGGCCTAAATTTATGAAAATGGACTCTTACAGTGGTGGGTGAAGTGAAGCCTGATTCTCTGCTATGACATGAAGACTGATTCTCTGCTATGACATGAAGACTGATTCTCTGCTGACATGAAGCAAGATTGTCTGTTACGGGACCTCTCTCCTCTGCCTGTGTGCTGGGCCTAAATATATGCCAATGGACTGTTGCAGTGGTGGCTGACGTGAAGCCTGTTTCTCTGCTATGACATGCAGACTAATTCTCTGCTGAAATGAAGGCAGATTGTCTGTTACGGGACCTCTCTCCTCTGCCAGGGTGCTGGGCCTAAATTTATGAAAATGGACTGTTGCAGTGGTGGGTGACGTGAAGCCTGATTCTCTGCTATGACATGAAAGACTGATTCTCTGCTGACATGAAGCCACATTGTCTGTTACGGGACCTCTCTCCTCTGCCTGGGTGCTGGGCCTAAATTTATGAAAATGGACTGTTGCATTGGTGGGTGACGTGAAGCCTGATTCTCTGCTATGATATGAAGACTGATTCTCTGCTGACATGAAGCCAGATCCTCTGTTACGGGACCTCTCTCCTCTGCCTGGGTGCTGGGCCTAAATATCTGACAATGGACTGTTGCATTGGTGGCTGACGTGAAGCATGATTCTCTGCTATGACATGCAGACTAATTCTCTGCTGACATGAAGCCAGATTGTCTGTTACGGGACCTCTCTCCTCTGCCAGGGTGCTGGGCCTAAATTTATGAAAATGGACTGTTGCAGTGGTGGGTGACGTGAAGCCTGATTCTCTGCTATGACATGAAGACTGATTCTCTGCTGACATGAAGCCAGATTGTCTGTTACGGGACCTCTCTCCTCTGCCTGGGTGCTAGGCCTAAATTTATGAAAATGGACTGTTGCAGTGGTGGGTGACGTGAAGCCTGATTCTCTGCTATGATATGAAGACTGATCCTCTGCTGACATGAAGCCAGATCCTCTGTTACGGGACCTCTCTCCTCTGCCTGGGTGCTGGGCCTAAATATCTGACAATGGACTGTTGCATTGGTGGCTGACTTAAAGCCTGATTCTCTGCTATGACATGCAGACTAATTCTCTGCTGACATGAAGCCAGATTGTCTGTTACGGGACCTCTCTCCTCTGCCTGGGTGCTGGGCCTAAATTTATGAAAATGGACTGTTGCAGTGGTGGGTGACGTGAAGCCTGATTCTCTGCTATGACATGAAGACTGATTCTCTGCTGACATGAAGCCAGATTGTCTGTTACGGGACCTCTCTCCTCTGCCTGGGTGCTGGGCCTAAATTTATGAAAATGGACTCTTACAGTGGTGGGTGACGTGAAGCCTGAATCTCTGATATGACATGAAGACTGATTCTCTGCTATGACATGAAGACTGATTCTCTGCTGACATGAAGCCAGATTGTCTGTTACGGGACCTCTCTCCTCTGCCTGGGTGCTGGGCCTAAATTTATGACAATGGACTGTTGCAGTGGTGGCTGACGTGAAGCCTGATTCTCTGCTATGACATGCAGACTGATTCTCTGCTGACATGAAGCCAGATCCTCTGTTACGGGACCTCTCTCCTCTGCCTGGGTGCTGGGCCTAAATTTATGAAAATGGACTGTTGCAGTGGTGGGTGACGTGAAGCCTGATTCTATGCTATGATATGAAGACTGATTCTCTGCTGACATGAAGCCAGGTCCTCTGTTACGGGACCTCTCTCCTCTGCCTGGGTGCTGGGCCTAAATATCTGACAATGGACTGTTGCATTGGTGGCTGAAGTGAAGCCTGATTCTCTGCTATGACATGCAGACTAATTCTCTGCTGACATGAAGCCAGATTGTCTGTTACGGGACCTCTCTCCTCTGCCTGGGTGCTGGGCCTAAATTTATGAAAATGGACTCTTACAGTGGTGGGTGACGTGAAGCCTGATTCTCTGCTATGACATGAAGACTGATTCTTTGCTGACATGAAGCCAGATCCTCTGTTACGGGACCTCTCTCCTCTGCCTGGGTGCTGGGCCTAAATATCTGACAATGGACTGTTGCATTGGTGGCTGACGTGAAGCCTGATTCTCTGCTATGACATACAGACTAATTCTCTGCTGACATGAAGCCAGATTGTCTGTTACGGGACCTCTCTCCTCTGCCTGGGTGCTGGGCCTAAATTTATGAAAATGGACTGTTGCAGTGGTGGGTGACGTGAAGCCTGATTCTCTGCTATGACATGAAGACTGATTCTCTGCTGACATGAAGCCAGATTGTCTGTTACGGGACCTCTCTCCTCTGCCTGGGTGCTGGGCCTAAATTTATGAAAATGGACTCTTACAGTGGTGGGTGACGTGAAGCCTGATTCTCTGCTATGACATGAAGACTGATTCTCTGCTATGACATGAAGACTGATTCTCTGCTAACATGAAGCCAGATTGTCTGTTACGGGACCTCTCTCCTCTGCCTGGGTGCTAGGCCTAAATTTATGAAAATGGACTGTTGCAGTGGTGGGTGACGTGAAGCCTGATTCTCTGCTATGATATGAAGACTGATCCTCTGCTGACATGAAGCCAGATCCTCTGTTACGGGACCTCTCTCCTCTGCCTGGGTGCTGGGCCTAAATATCTGACAATGGACTGTTGCATTGGTGGCTGACGTGAAGCCTGATTCTCTGCTATGACATACAGACTAATTCTCTGCTGACATGAAGCCAGATTGTCTGTTATGGGACCTCTCTCCTCTGCCTGGGTGCTGGGCCTAAATTTATGAAAATGGACTGTTGCAGTGGTGGGTGACGTGAAGCCTGATTCTCTGCTATGACATGAAGACTGATTCTCTGCTGACATGAAGCCAGATTGTCTGTTACGGGACCTCTCTCCTCTGCCTGGGTGCTGGGCCTAAATTTATGAAAATGGACTTCTACAGTGGTGGGTGACGTGAAGCCTGATTCTCTGCTATGACATGAAGACTGATTCTCTGCTATGACATGAAGACTGATTCTCTGCTAACATGAAGCCAGATTGTCTGTTACGGGACCTCTCTCCTCTGCCTACGTGCTGGGCCTAAATTTATGACAATGGACTGTTGCAGTGGTGGCTGACGTGAAGCCTGATTCTCTGCTATGACATGCAGACTGATTCTCTGCTGACATGAAGCCAGATCCTCTGTTACGGGACCTCTCTCCTCTGCCTGGGTGCTGGGCCTAAATTTATGAAAATGGACTGTTGCAGTGGTGGATGACGTGAAGCCTGATTCTCTGCTATGATATGAAGACTGATTCTCTGCTGACATGAAGCCAGATCCTCTGTTACGGGACCTCTCTCCTCTGCCTGGGTGCTGGGCCTAAATATCTGACAATGGACTGTTGCATTGGTGGCTGACGTGAAGCCTGATTCTCTGCTATGACATGCAGACTAATTCTCTGCTGACATGAAGCCAGATTGTCTGTTACGGGACCTCTCTCCTCTGCCTGGGTGCTGGGCCTAAATTTATGAAAATGGACTCTTACAGTGGTGGGTGACGTGAAGCCTGATTCTCTGCTATGACATGAAGACTGATTCTCTGCTGACATGAAGCCAGATTGTCTGTTACGGGACCTCTCTCCTCTGCCTGGGTGCTGGGCCTAAATTTATGAAAATGGACTCTTACAGTGGTGGGTGACGTGAAGCCTGATTCTCTGCTATGACATGAAGACTGATTCTCTGCTATGACATGAAGACTGATTCTCTGCTGACATGAAGCCAGATTGTCTGTTACGGGACCTCTCTCCTCTGCCTGGGTGCTGGGCCTAAATTTATGACAATGGACTGTTGCAGTGGTGGCTGACGTGAAGCCTGATTCTCTGCTATGACATGCAGACTGATTCTCTGCTGACATGAAGCCAGATCCTCTGTTACGGGACCTCTCTCCTCTGCCTGGGTGCTGGGCCTAAATTTATGAAAATGGACTGTTGCAGTGGTGGGTGACGTGAAGCCTGATTCTATGCTATGATATGAAGACTGATTCTCTGCTGACATGAAGCCAGGTCCTCTGTTACGGGACCTCTCTCCTCTGCCTGGGTGCTGGGCCTAAATATCTGACAATGGACTGTTGCATTGGTGGCTGAAGTGAAGCCTGATTCTCTGCTATGACATGCAGACTAATTCTCTGCTGACATGAAGCCAGATTGTCTGTTACGGGACCTCTCTCCTCTGCCTGGGTGCTGGGCCTAAATTTATGAAAATGGACTTCTACAGTGGTGGGTGACGTGAAGCCTGATTCTCTGCTATGACGTGAAGACTGATTCTCTGCTATGACATGAAGACTGATTCTCTGCTAACATGAAGCCAGATTGTCTGTTACGGGACCTCTCTCCTCTGCCTACGTGCTGGGCCTAAATTTATGACAATGGACTGTTGCAGTGGTGGCTGACGTGAAGCCTGATTCTCTGCTATGACATGCAGACTGATTCTCTGCTGACATGAAGCCAGATCCTCTGTTACGGGACCTCTCTCCTCTGCCTGGGTGCTGGGCCTAAATTTATGAAAATGGACTGTTGCAGTGGTGGATGACGTGAAGCCTGATTCTCTGCTATGATATGAAGACTGATTCTCTGCTGACATGAAGCCAGATCCTCTGTTACGGGACCTCTCTCCTCTGCCTGGGTGCTGGGCCTAAATATCTGACAATGGACTGTTGCATTGGTGGCTGACGTGAAGCCTGATTCTCTGCTATGACATGCAGACTAATTCTCTGCTGACATGAAGCCAGATTGTCTGTTACGGGACCTCTCTCCTCTGCCTGGGTGCTGGGCCTAAATTTATGAAAATGGACTCTTACAGTGGTGGGTGACGTGAAGCCTGATTCTCTGCTATGACATGAAGACTGATTCTCTGCTGACATGAAGCCAGATTGTCTGTTACGGGACCTCTCTCCTCTGCCTGGGTGCTGGGCCTAAATTTATGAAAATGGACTCTTACAGTGGTGGGTGACGTGAAGCCTGATTCTCTGCTATGACATGAAGACTGATTCTCTGCTATGACATGAAGACTGATTCTCTGCTGACATGAAGCCAGATTGTCTGTTACGGGACCTCTCTCCTCTGCCTGGGTGCTGGGCCTAAATTTATGACAATGGACTGTTGCAGTGGTGGCTGACGTGAAGCCTGATTCTCTGCTATGACATGCAGACTGATTCTCTGCTGACATGAAGCCAGATCCTCTGTTACGGGACCTCTCTCCTCTGCCTGGGTGCTGGGCCTAAATTTATGAAAATGGACTCTTACAGTGGTGGGTGACGTGAAGCCTGATTCTCTGCTATGACATGAAGACTGATTCTCTGCTGACATGAAGCCAGATCCTCTGTTACGGGACCTCTCTCCTCTGCCTGGGTGCTGGGCCTAAATATCTGACAATGGACTGTTGCATTGGTGGCTGACGTGAAGCCTGATTCTCTGCTATGACATACAGACTAATTCTCTGCTGACATGAAGCCAGATTGTCTGTTACGGGACCTCTCTCCTCTGCCTGGGTGCTGGGCCTAAATTTATGAAAATGGACTGTTGCAGTGGTGGGTGACGTGAAGCCTGATTCTCTGCTATGACATGAAGACTGATTCTCTGCTGACATGAAGCCAGATTGTCTGTTACGGGACCTCTCTCCTCTGCCTGGGTGCTGGGCCTAAATTTATGAAAATGGACTCTTACAGTGGTGGGTGACGTGAAGCCTGATTCTCTGCTATGACATGAAGACTGATTCTCTGCTATGACATGAAGACTGATTCTCTGCTGACATGAAGCCAGATTGTCTGTTACGGGACCTCTCTCCTCTGCCTACGTGCTGGGCCTAAATTTATGACAATGGACTGTTGCAGTGGTGGCTGACGTGAAGCCTGATTCTCTGCTATGACATGCAGACTGATTCTCTGCTGACATGAAGCCAGATCCTCTGTTACGGGACCTCTCTCCTCTGCCTGGGTGCTGGGCCTAAATTTATGAAAATGGACTGTTGCAGTGGTGGATGACGTGAAGCCTGATTCTCTGCTATGATATGAAGACTGATTCTCTGCTGACATGAAGCCAGATCCTCTGTTACGGGACCTCTCTCCTCTGCCTGGGTGCTGGGCCTAAATATCTGACAATGGACTGTTGCATTGGTGGCTGACGTGAAGCCTGATTCTCTGCTATGACATGCAGACTAATTCTCTGCTGACATGAAGCCAGATTGTCTGTTACGGGACCTCTCTCCTCTGCCTGGGTGCTGGGCCTAAATTTATGAAAATGGACTCTTACAGTGGTGGGTGACGTGAAGCCTGATTCTCTGCTATGACATGAAGACTGATTCTCTGCTGACATGAATCCAGATTGTCTGTTACGGGACCTCTCTCCTCTGCCTGGGTGCTGGGCCTAAATTTATGAAAATGGACTCTTACAGTGGTGGGTGACGTGAAGCCTGATTCTCTGCTATGACATGAAGACTGATTCTCTGCTATGACATGAAGACTGATTCTCTGCTGACATGAAGCCAGATTGTCTGTTACGGGACCTCTCTCCTCTGCCTGGGTGCTGGGCCTAAATTTATGACAATGGACTGTTGCAGTGGTGGGTGACGTGAAGCCTGATTCTCTGCTATGACATGCAGACTGATTCTCTGCTGACATGAAGCCAGATCCTCTGTTACGGGACCTCTCTCCTCTGCCTGGGTGCTGGGCCTAAATATCTGACAATGGACTGTTGCATTGGTGGCTGACGTGAAGCCTGATTCTCTGCTATGACATGCAGACTAATTCTCTGCTGACATGAAGCCAGATTGTCTGTTACGGGACCTCTCTCCTCTGCCTGGGTGCTGGGCCTAAATTTATGAAAATGGACTCTTACAGTGGTGGGTGACGTGAAGCCTGATTCTCTGCTATGACATGAAGACTGATTCTCTGATGACATGAAGCCAGATCCTCTGTTATGGGACCTCTCTCCTCTGCCTGGGTGCTGGGCCTAAATTTATGAAAATGGACTGTTGCAGTGGTGGGTGATGTGAAGCCTGATTCTCTGCTATGATATGAAGACTGATTCTCTGCTGACATGAAGCCAGATCCTCTGTTACGGGACCTCTCTCCTCTGCCTGGGTGCTGGGCCTAAATTTATGAAAATGGACTGTTGCAGTGGTGGGTGACGTGAAGCCTGATTCTCTGCTATGATATGAAGACTGATTCTCTGCTGACATGAAGCCAGATCCTCTGTTACGGGACCTCTCTCCTCTGCCTGGGTGCTGGGCCTAAATATCTGACAATGGACTGTTGCATTGGTGGCTGACGTGAAACTTGATTCTCTGCTATGACATGCAGACTAATTCTCTGCTGACATGAAGCCAGATTGTCTGTTACGGGACCTCTCTCCTCTGCCTGGGTGCTGGGCCTAAATTTATGAAAATGGACTGTTGCAGTGGTGGGTGATGTGAAGCCTGATTCTCTGCTATGACATGAAGACTGATTCACTGCTGACATGAAGCCAGATTGTCTGTTACGGGACCTCTCTCCTCTGCCTGGGTGCTGGGCCTAAATTTATGAAAATGGACTCTTACAGTGGTGGGTGACGTGAAGCCTGATTCTCTGCTATGACATGAAGACTGATTCTCTGCTGACATGAAGCCAGATTGTCTGTTACGGGACCTCTCTCCTCTGCCTGGGTGCTGGGCCTAAATTTATGAAAATGGACTCTTACAGTGGTGGGTGACGTGAAGCCTGATTCTCTGCTATGACATGAAGACTGATTCTCTGCTATGACATGAAGACTGATTCTCTGCTGACATGAAGCCAGATTGTCTGTTACGGGACCTCTCTCCTCTGCCTGGGTGCTGGGCCTAAATTTATGACAATGGACTGTTGCAGTGGTGGCTGACGTGAAGCCTGATTCTCTGCTATGACATGCAGACTGATTCTCTGCTGACATGAAGCCAGATCCTCTGTTACGGGACCTCTCTCCTCTGCCTGGGTGCTGGGCCTAAATTTATGAAAATGGACTGTTGCAGTGGTGGGTGACGTGAAGCCTGATTCTCTGCTATGATATGAAGACTGATTCTCTGCTGACATGAAGCCAGATCCTCTGTTACGGGACCTCTCTCCTCTGCCTGGGTGCTGGGCCTAAATATCTGACAATAAACTGTTGCATTGGTGGCTGACGTGAAGCCTGATTCTCTGCTATGACATGAAAACTGATTCTCTGCTGTCAAGAAGCCAGATTGTCTGTTACAGGACCTCTCTCCTCTGCCTGGGTGCTGGGCCTAAATTTATGAAAATGGACTCTTACAGTGGTGGGTGACGTGAAGCCTGATTCTCTGCTATGACATGAAGACTGATTCTCTGCTATGACATGAAGACTGATTCTCTGCTGACATGAAGCCAGATTGTCTGTTACGGGACCTCTCTCCTCTGCCTGGGTGCTGGGCCTAAATTTATGACAATGGACTGTTGCAGTGGTGGCTGACGTGAAGCCTGATTCTCTGCTATGAAATGCAGACTGATTCTCTGCTGACATGAAGCCAGATCCTCTGTTACGGGACCTCTCTCCTCTGCCTTAGTGCTGGGCCTAAATTTATGAAAATGGACTGTTGCAGTGGTGGGTGACGTGAAGCCTGATTCTCTGCTATGATATGAAGACTGATTCTCTGCTGACATGAAGCCAGATCCTCTGTTACGGGACCTCTCTCCTCTGCCTGGGTGCTGGGCCTAAATATCTGACAATGGACTGTTGCATTGGTGGCTGACGTGAAGCCTGATTCTCTGTTATGACATGCAGACTAATTCTCTGCTGACATGAAGCCAGATTGTCTGTTACGGGACCTCTCTCCTCTGCCTGGGTGCTGGGCCTAAATTTATGAAAATGGACTCTTACAGTGGTGGGTGACGTGAAGCCTGATTCTCTGCTATGACATGAAGACTGATTCTCTGCTGACATGAAGCCAGATCCTCTGTTACGGGACCTCTCTCCTCTGCCTGGGTGCTGGGCCTAAATATCTGACATCGGACTGTTGCATTGGTGGCTGACGTGAAGCCTGATTCTCTGCTATGACATGCAGACTAATTCTCTGCTGACATGAAGCCAGATTGTCTGTTACGGGACCTCTCTCCTCTGCCTGGGTGCTGGGCCTAAATTTATGAAAATGGACTCTTACAGTGGTGGGTGACGTGAAGCCTGATTCTCTGCTATGACATGAAGACTGATTCTCTGCTGACATGAAGCCAGATTGTCTGTTACGGGACCTCTCTCCTCTGCCTGGGTGCTGGGCCTAAATTTATGAAAATGGACTCTTACAGTGGTGGGTGACGTGAAGCCTGATTCTCTGCTATGACATGAAGACTGATTCTCTGCTATGACATGAAGACTGATTCTCTGCTGACATGAAGCCAGATTGTCTGTTACGGGACCTCTCTCCTCTGCCTGGGTGCTGGGCCTAAATTTATGACAATGGACTGTTGCAGTGGTGGCTGACGTGAAGCCTGATTCTCTGCTATGACATGCAGACTGATTCTCTACTGACATGAAGCCAGATCCTCTGTTACGGGACCTCTCTCCTCTGCCTGGGTGCTGGGCCTAAATTTGTGAAAATGGACTGTTGCAGTGGTGGGTGACGTGAAGCCTGATTCTCTGCTATGATATGAAGACTGATTCTCTGCTGACATGAAGCCAGATCCTCTGTTACGGGACTTCTCTCCTCTGCCTGGGTGCTGGGCCTAAATATCTGACAATGGACTGTTGCATTGGTGGCTGACGTGAAGCCTGATTCTCTGCTATGACATGCAGACTAATTCTCTGCTGACATGAAGCCAGATTGTCTGTTACGGGACCTCTCTCCTCTGCCTGGGTGCTGGGCCTAAATTTATGAAAATGGACTCTTACAGTGGTGGGTGACGTGAAGCCTGATTCTCTGCTATGACATGAAGACTGATTCTCTGCTGACATGAAGCCAGATTGTCTGTTACGGGACCTCTCTCCTCTGCCTGGGTGCTGGGCCTAAATTTGTGAAAATGGACTGTTGCAGTGGTGGGTGACGTGAAGCCTGATTCTCTGCTATGATATGAAGACTGATTCTCTGCTGACATGAAGCCAGATCCTCTGTTACGGGACCTCTCTCCTCTGCCTGGGTGCCGGGGCCTAAATATCTGAGAATGGACTGTTCCAGTGGTGGGTGACGGGAAGCCAGATTCTCTGCTATGGGACCTCTCTCCAATTGATTTTGGTTAATTTTTATTTATTTAATTTTTATTTTAATTAATTTCCCTATCCACATTTGTTTGCAGGGGATTTACCTACATGTTGCTGCCTTTTGCAGCCCTCTAGCCCTTTCCTGGGCTGTTTTACAGCCGTTCTAGTGCCGAAAAGTTCGGGTCCCCATTGACTTCAATGGGGTTCGGGATGAAGTTCGGATCGGGTTCGGATCCCGAACCCGAACATTTTCGGGAAGTTCGGCCGAACTTCTCGAACCCGAACATCCAGGTGTTCGCTCAACTCTAGTTATGATAGATTTGATGGTGCTCCTGGGGATCAGCAAAGATTTGGATAATTTTTTTATAATCAAATCACTGTCGTTTGGAACGCTACATTTCTGTTAAAACTGTTACTTTATTAATCAGAAAAACAAAAGGGAAGGGGGACTAACCTATATTAAAATTCTAGGACACCATCCATTCAGTATAGGGTCGATATGAGGACCTATAAGCCGCATACACGGTAAATGCAGCTGCGGATGGGGTCACTAGAAATGCCGCAGGCTAGTGCTATACTGCAAGTGAAAGCAGAGGGCCATGGGGCCGTGCTAATTGATTCCACAGAAGTAAGCACTAAGGTGCGGTCAGTGTGCTCTGAATCACTACCAGCTCATGGATCCCTCGACTAAAGTTATGGATAGACTAATCCAGTGATAAACATCTGCCTGCAGAAGCCGATCTCAATTGAATCCATCCGTTCATGTGAAACGGATGTCTAAGAATCGGCCCTGCAGACACGAATCACTGGATCTAAGCTAAGCTGGGTGAAACAGGAAGATCTGGATTGCTGTTGCTCATCTAACTGCAGAGGGCTGAGAACCGCAGACCTCAACTGCAGTGTGAGCGCAAAGCAGATACAAATGAACATTGATTCATCCCCACACCACACTCAACGCGTTTCGCCATAAGGCTCGTCAGGAGCGTGTATCTGTGGTTCGCAGGATAAATATTCAAAGCTGCTGAGCCTCCATTACAGAGGCTGCAGCTGTAAGTACGAGGTGGCCGAACGCGGCCGCTCAGGTGCACAGAATATGAGGAGAGTCCTCCTCCCCTCAACTGAGCCCCGCCTGCAGAACGGCCAATGAGGACGCAAGAGGCACGGCATCGCCGCATCATCCATCCCGCCCCCATTGTGCCGCCCCCTCGATGAGACCGGCCCAGATGAATGTAATAACATTCTACATTAAAGTTAGAGTAAATATATACGGCGACTTACTACCCTGGCAACGTTTGTATAGCTCCGATCGGGACAGGGATCATGAAGTGGTATGAACTACATTGTATTTTATTTAATTTTATTTATTTTATTTAATTAATTGAGGACATCAATCGGTGGTGGTGGAGACAATACAGGAGGGTCAGGAAAGACCCAGCAGCATTTTTACTAGACGGCAATACTGTGATCAGGCTGATTTAAAGGGGCAGTGTATGGTATAATGTGGTATAAGTAATCCACAACCAATAATTACACTATCACACCCCTGGTATCTCCTAGCCCCCTCAATTGCCTAGGTGATCTAATGACATAGAGTCATTAGTAGTCCATGCCGCTGAGACACACGGATCGTGGGCAGTATGTCATCACCCCTAATGTTCCCCCGTTGCACCTCAGCTCCAGGGATCTAGAGAAAACACACAAAGGAATTATACTCATTTAGTCCCTGGGGCTGGAGCGCACATAGGCGGTAAATCCACTGTGTCTCTTTTTGCAATAACCGCCTATCAAAGTCGCCTCCTCTTGGCGATCTTCTGACCACCTCCACAGCCTGAAATTTGATGACATCCACATCACCGTTGTGCATGGTCGATATGTGTCTAGCAATCGGGGTATCCGCCCCTTTGCGGATGTCATTTAGATGTTCTGCTATTCTTCTACGGAATTCTCTTGTGGTTTTACCCACATATTGCTTTCCGCAAACACAAGTGGCCAAATATACCAGGCCTCTTGTTTTGCAATTGACAAATGATCTGATAGTAAATCTCTGTTCGGTGACGCTACAGATAAATGTAGCGCCAGTCTGGATTGCAGGGCAAGCCACGCAGCTGCCACAGCGGAAGGTCCCTTTGAGGCTGGTACTCAGCCATGTGGATGTAGTCGGGCCCTGAAAAAAGCTGTGCACCAGGCGATCTCTCAAACTACGTCCACGTCTGTACGTGATTAGAGGTACATCGCCTATCATATCCCCAATATCTGGGTCTGATTTAAGAATACCCCAGTAGGTCGTCAGCAAGTCACGCACTGTGTTGTGTGCTTCATCATATGTGGCTATGATGCGCAACTGGTCCATTCCAGCCGATCCCGACCTAGGGGTAAGGAGGGCATCCCGGTTTTGTGCCAGTGAATGCTGGTACGCTTTAGTTAGTACATGTTGTGGGTACCCCCTACTCCTAAATCTGGTTCGTAGATCACTGGATGCCGTTCTGAAATCCGACATACTGGAGCAGTTACGCCTTACCCGAAGGTATTGCCCTTTTGGAATTCCCCTCTTCAGGGGCAGGGGGTGGCAACTGTCCCAACTAAGGAGGCTGTTTGTTGCAGTCTCCTTGCGGAACAGCCGTGTGCCAATATTGCCCATCCTATCCATAACTTTAGTCGAGGGATCCATGAGCTGGTAGTGATTCAGAGCACACTGACCGCACCTTAGTGCTTACTTCTGTGGAATCAATTAGCACGGCCCCATGGCCCTCTGCTTTCACTTGCAGTATAGCACTAGCCTGCGGCATTTCTAGTGACCCCATCCGCAGCTGCATTTACCGTGTATGCGGCTTATAGGTCCTCATATCGACCCTATACTGAATGGATGGTGTCCTAGAATTTTAATATAGGTTAGTCCCCCTTCCCTTTTGTTTTTCTGATTAATAAAGTAACAGTTTTAACAGAAATGTAGCGTTCCAAACGACAGTGATTTGATTTTGATAGGTGGAACGTATACCATATATCAGTTATACCAGTGTAATTTTTTTATAACCCTGACTTGTACTTCTCAACAACATTGTCCCTTACTTGTTTGGTGAGTTCCTTGGTCTTCATGGCAGTGTTTGGTTAGTGATGCCTCTTGCTTAGGTGCTGCAGCCTATGGGGCCTTTTAAAAAAGGTGTGTATATGTAATGACAGATCATGTGACACTTAAATTGCACACAGGTGACATCATTTCACTAATTATGTGACTTCTTAAGGTAATTGGTTGCACAAGAGCTTTTTATGGGCTTCCTAACAAAAGGGGGTGAATACATACGCACATGCCAATTTTCTGTTTTCTATTTCTAAACAATAGCTTTACTTATATATTTTTCTGATTTCACTTCACCAACTTAGACCATTGTGTTCTGATCCATCACATAAAATTCAGATTAACAAAACATTGAACTTAAAGGGGTTTTCTCATCTCAGACAATAGGGGCATATCACTAGGATATGCCCCCATTGTCTTATAGGTGCGGATCCCGCACCTATATCGATAATGGAGCTCCGAAAGTGAAGGAGAGCGCACTGCGCATGCGCAGCTGCCCTCCATTCATTTCTATGGGGCCGCCGAAAATAGCCGAGCTCTGGGCTGCGTATGTGTGGCAAGCTCCCATTCACTTTTATGGTAGAGGAGGTGATTAGCGCTTGGTAGTGGACGGACCCCGGGAAATCTGGGGTCCTCCAGCCACAGCGCTCCCCACTCCATTCTCAATATAGGTGCGGGTCCCAGCGGTGGGATCAGCACCTATCAGACAATGGAGGCATATCCTAGTGATATGCCCCTATTGTCTAAGATTGGATGTAATGTAACAAAATACAAAAAAAAGTCAAGGAGGGGGTGAATACTGTTGTAAGGCACTGTAGGGTGGTTTTGAGGGTCTGGTTGTAATGATTGGCAGCCAGGTCTGGACAGGGGAGGGAAGAGATTGGGGTAAGAGCTAATTGTAGGGTGTTAATAAGTTGCTGGCAGTTGATGGTGTGTAGGTTTCTGAAAGTGTGAAAAGTAGGATTGTCATGAGAAAAGTGAGAGGTCTTAATTGTAAATGAAAGAAGATTGTGGTCAGAAAGTGGGAAGGATAAGTTACTACAGTTTGAGACTGAGCAGTGATGGAAGAAAAGTAGATCAAGTACAGTATATTGCCCTGTTCATGCGTGGCAGAGGAAGTAAGTTGTGATAGGCCAAGAGATGAGGTTAAAGAAAGAAAGTGAGAGGCTGACGGGAAGGCAAGATCATCAATGGGGATATTAAAATCACCCATAATAAGAGTTGGTGATTCAGAAGATAGGAAGTGAGGAAGCCAAGCTGCAAAGTGATCCAGGAATTGGTGGGGGGAGCCTGGGGGACGATAGACAACTGCAACTCTCAGGGGGAATAGATGGAAGAGTCTAATGGTGTGAACCTCAAAAGAGGGGAATGTGAGAGAGGGTACAGGGGGAATGACCTGAAATGTGCACTGTGGAGAAAGTAGTATGCCTACTCCTCCACCAGACCTGTCATCAGGTCTGTGGGTATGGGAAAAGTAAAGTCCACCATAGGATAGGGCAGCAGGGGAAGCAGTGTCAGAGGGTTGAAGCCAGGTTTCTGTAAGGGATAACAAGTTCAGAGAGTATGAGAGGAAGAAATTGTGGATTGTGGGTAGTTTATTTTGAACCGACTGTGCGTTCCAGAGTGCGCAGTTAAGAGACTGGAGAGGATTTGCAGTGAACATTAATACATTTTTGGGGGTTTCTTTGTGGAGGAAAAGCTGAAGTGAGCAACAGAGGGAGGGACAGGATTCGGTGAAATATCCCCTGCAGCTAGTAGCAGGAGAACAGAAAGAGACAGCAAGCGGTTTAAAGATTTTTTTATTGGTGTTTTTTATGCTGCACCCTGGAGGAAGATAGTTCATGGTGATGTATGAAGGTATAAAGTGTATGCAAACTGAACAAGGGTGAGGGAAGGAGGGAGGGACTGATGTGGAGAGAAGGGACAGAGGGTGGAAGGTGTGGGTGAATTTGAAGGTAGACAGCCATAGTGATGAGAAGAACAGCCAGAGCCTGAGTGAAACAATAGCATACCTGTGCTGTGTGTAACTTTGTTTGAGTAGTACACATAGCACCTCCGCCTCCTGCCCTGATTAACTGCCAAGCGCATAGGCAATATGGCACTTTGATAATGATGAGTAGCATAGGCAAAATTTGTTTTCGCAATATTTCTCAAATTTTTCGCATATTTGAAATAAATTCACAAATTCGAGAATTCGCAATCCCCAATCATTATTTTCGCGATTGCGCTAATCGGCACTAATGATGCACATATTTTTAGCGCAATACATGCAACTTCACATTTTATTAGGTCTGCGTAGATATTACTGATTGTTGCACTAAGTATCGTTGTGACATCACAGCACTATGTCTGTAGCATGTATGTATGGACAGCAGAGAAACAGTAATTCCTATCACACTACCTAACACCCTGCACTGGAACCTATCAGCTACACTATATCACTATCTGACCTACACTGACTATCTTCCATTTACTGTATTATATATATGAGCTAACTAACGATCTGTATATTATATTTGAGCTAACTAACTATCTGTATTATATATATGAGCTAACTAACTATCTGTATTATATATATGAGCTAACTAACGATCTGTATTATATATATGAGCTAACTAACTATCTGTATTATATATTTGAGCTAACTAACGATCTGTATTATATATTTGAGCTAACTAACTATATGTATTATATATATGAGCTAACTAACGATCTGTATTATATATTTGAGCTAACTAACGATCTGTATTATATATATGAGCTAACTAACGATCTGTATTATATATATGAGCTAACTAACTATCTGTATTATATATATGAGCTAACTAACGATCTGTATTATATATATGAGCTAACTAACGATCTGTATAATATATATGAGCTAACTAACGATCTGTATTATATATATGAGCTAACTAACTATCTGTATTATATATATATGAGCTAACTAACTATGTGTATTATATATATGAGCTCACTAACTATCTAATGTAACTGGATAAGGAATAGGATCCAGATGAAAGCACAGAGCACAGCAATGTCACTGCTCTCTCTCTATCTCAGAACTGCAAAAAACAGCAGAAAATGGCTGCTGGGGAGGTTCTTATATAGTAAGGGGCAGGCAACTTTCCTATTGGTTGCTAGGGATGTTGCTAAGCTCAGACAAAGACATTGCAGCCTTCTCATTGGCCCACAAGCAAGAAGGGAGGTTACTGATGAAAAAAAAAATCTAGAATATTCACGATTACGAATATATAGCATTATATTCTACATCTTCATGAATTCTCAAAGTGCTGATATTTGCGATAAAAATTTGCGTTTAGAATATTCGCAATCAACACAACACTTTGGCAGAGATGTGCTTTTGGCTCGTGCTAACCCCTGCAAGTGCTTCCCCCTAGGCTATATGCAAACATCCGTTAAAACGGACACACTGTAAGTTTTTCATGGCCATTTTGCATAATTGTCTGCATCCATTTTCTGGTCGCGTGTCCGTTTTTAATGTCCGTTTTGCATCAGTTTTTCATGTTGGTTAAAAACGGACATGAAAAATGGATGAAATTGATTGGCAGTTATTTCTAGACCCACCCTTCTGAGAACACCCACAGGATGGTAGGCCCCCAGCTAAAATAATGTCCCCCATAGTGTAATATTTTTTTTTTTTACTGTCTCCAGCTTTAATAATACCCCCTATTTTGGCCCCAGCTAAAATAATGTCTTCCAAGGTGTAATTATATATTTTTTTTTATAGTGCCCCCAGCTAAATAAATGTCCCCCACGGTGTATATAATCTTTTTAACCGCCCCTAGCTTTAATAATGCCCCCAATGTAGGGCCCCATCTTAAATAATGTCCCCCATAGTGTGCTTTTTTTTTTTTATGGCCCCCAGCTTCATAATGTCCCCCATGGTTTATATAATGCCGCCATAGAGTCCCACAGCCAAAAACCAAAAAAAATCCACTTATCCACTTTCTCTCTTCACAGAACAGGACTTGCCGAAGGTGCGCGATGACATCACTGCGCGCTCTCACGTGGTTACGTCACCACGCAGATCGCAGGTCCTTCGGCAGGTCCTGGATGAGAATGAGAGAAGAGAATGCCGCTCCGCAAGCAAGTGGATGAGGTGAGTTTTTTTTGTACATTGGTGCTACATTACACATTATTACTGTTTTTTATAACCTTAGGTGCTTACGAAACAACATGTACGCAAGGGGTGACATTAGTAGGTATAATGTACTATATAGCACTACTGTTCAAGCGCGCATTCAAATTACTGTCATTTTTCTGTTCATCTGATTCGTCAGAAGAAACAAAAAATAAACAAAAAAAAAGATCCTGTATTTTAAGCATCCGTTATGCTCATTTATGCACATTTTGCATCCGTTTTAGGCACTTCCAACTAAGATAAGTTATCTTAGACTAAAAAAACTAGATCCTTTGTGTAGAACTTTTTTTTCCATCTAAATCCGGACCCATTCACTTCAATAGGGCTGTTCAGATAAGCGGTAAATTTCTTTAATTCAGAATGCTAAGTAAAAGGTCCATTGTGGGGTTAAAAAATAAATAAAAATGTAACTCACCTCATCCACTTGATCGCGCATCCAGGCTGGTCTTCTTTCTTCTTCTTCTTCTTCTTCTTCTTCTTCTTCTTCTTCTTCTTCTTGCAGGACCTGGCTGGAAAAGGACTTTCTATCTTCATGAGCACGGTGATGTCAGCACAGGTCCTTTTCCAGCCAGGTCCTGCAAGAAGAAGAAGAAAGAAGACCAGCCCGGCTGCGCGATCAAGTGGGTGAGGTGAGTTAAATTATGATTTTTTTAACCCCACAATGGACCTTTTTACTTAGCATTCTTGAATTAAAGAATGCTATTATTTTCCATTATAACCATGTTATAAAGGAAAATAATAAAATATACAGAACACCGATCCCAAACCCGAACTACAGTGAGAAAGTCCGGGTTCAGGTCTGGGTACCACAGTCAGTTTTTTTTTATCACGTGCATTTAAAATGCATTGCACCCACGCGACTGCAAAAACGGACTGCAATTGCGTACCCACTCGCACGATTTTTCCTGATCGCAGACGCAACTTATCCGGACCTAATCCGGACATGCTCATCTGCAAGGGGCCTTAGGGTACATTCACACAACTGTAGTGTTTTGCAGATTTGCAAATTGTGGATCCGCAAAACACGGACACCGGCCATGTGCGTTCCTCATTTTGCAGATCCCACATGACCGGCCCTATGATGGAAATGCCTATTCCTGTCACGCTCTATCTTTTTTGCGGGGCCACGGAACGGAACTACGGATGTGGACAGCACACGGTGTGCTGTCTGCATCTTTTGCGGCCCCATCGAAATGAATGGGTCCGCACCCGTTCTGCAAAATTGCAGAATGGATGCAGACCCAGAATTACAGTCATGTGAATGCACCCTAATACAGCATCAAATTCAAATCAATTTCTCCTGTTTAAGGCCTCATGCACACGAACGTATTTTGATTCCGTGTCCGATCTGTTTTTTTTGCGGATAGGATGCGGACCCATTCATTTCATTGGGTCCGCAAAATACACGTATAGCACACCGTGTGCTGTCCGCATCAGTATGTCCGTTCCGTCGCTCCACAAAAAAAATAGTGCATGTCCAATTTTTTTCTAGTTTGCGGACAAGGATAGGCATTATTACAATGGATCCACAAAAAAAAAAAAACGGATGCCATACGGAACGTCATCCGTTTTTTTTGCGGATCTGCAGTTTACGGACCGCAAAACCCATACGGTCGTGTGCATGTAGCCTAAGGCCTCATGCACACGACCGTTGTGTGCATCAGTGTCCGTTGTTCCGTTTTCCGTGATTTTCTGCAGACCCATTGACTTTCAATGGGTCCGTTGAAAACTCGGAAAATGCACCATTTGTCATCCGCGTCCGTGATCCGTGTTTCCTGTCCGTCAAAAAAATATGATCTGTCCTATTTTTTTGACGGACAACGGTTCGCGGACCCATTCAAGTCAATGGGTCCGTGAAAAAACACGGAGGCACACAAGATTGTCATCCGCGTCCGTGATCCGTGCCCGTTTTTTTCCTATCATTTTCAGGGCAAACTTGACTTAGATTTTTTTTTCACTTTTCTGGTCTGGTGATCCTCCAAAAATCAAGGAAGACACACAGACATACTGTCGTTTGCATGAGGCCTAAGTCAAATGAAACATCCGAAATGCAGAAATGATGAGCTTCAAGAGGTAGTCACCTGAAATGGTTTTCACTTCACACGTGTGCCCTGTCAGGTTTAATAAGTGGGATTTCTTGCCTTATAAATGGGGTTGGGACCATCAGTTGGGTTGTGGAGAAGTCAGGTGGATACACAGCTGATAGTCCTACTGAATAGACTGTTAGAATTTGTATTATGGCAAGAAAAAAGCAGCTAAGTAAAGAAAAACGAGTGGCCATCATTACTTTAAGAAATGAAGGTCAGTCAGTCTGAAAAACTGGGAAAACTTTGAAAGTGTCTCCAAGTGCAGTCACAAAAACCATCAAGCGCTACAAAGAAACTGGCTCACATGCGGACCGCCCCAGGAAAGGAAGACCAAGAGTCACCTCTGCTGCGGAGGATAAGTTCATCCGAGTCACCAGCCTCAGAAATCGCAGGTTAACAGCAGCTCAGATTAGAGACCAGGTCAATGCCACACAGAGTTCTAGCAGCAGACACATCTCTAGAACAACTGTTAAGAGGAGACTGTGTGAATCAAGCCTTCATGGTAGAATATCTGCTAGGAAACCACTGCTAAGGACAGGCAACAAGCAGAAGAGACTTATTTGGGCTAAAGAACACAAGGAATGGACATCAGACCAGTGGAAATCTGTGCTTTGGTCTGATGAGTCCAAATTTGAGATCTTTGGTTCCAACCACCGTGTCTTTGTGCGACGCAGAAAAAGTGAACGGATGGACTCTACATGCCTGGTACATACCGTGAAGCATGGAGGAGGAGGTGTGATGGTTTGGGGGTGCTTTGCTGGTGACACTGTTGGGGATTTATTCAAAATCTAAGGCATACTGAACCAGCATGGCTACCACAGCATCTTGCAGCGGCATGCTATTCCATCCGGTTTGCGTTTAGTTGGACCATCATTTATTTTCCAAGAGGACAATGACCCCAAACACACCTCCAGGCTGTGTAAGGGCTATTTGACCATGAAGGAGAGTGATGGGGTGCTGCGCCAGATAACCTGGCCTCCACAGTCACCGGACCTGAACCCAATCGAGATGGTTTGGGGTGAGCTGGACCGCAGAGTGAAGGCAAAAGGGCCAACAAGTGCTAAGCATCTCTGGGAACTCCTTCAAGACTGTTGGAAGACCATTTCAGGTGACTACCTCTTGAAGCTCATCAAGAGAATGCCAAGAGTGTGCAAAGCAGTAATCAAAGCAAAAGGTGGCTACTTTGAAGAACCTAGAATATGACATATTTTCTGTTGTTTCACACTTTTTTGTTATGTATATAATTTCACATGTGTTAATTCATAGTTTTGATGCCTTCAGTGTGAATCTACAATTTTTATAGTCATGAAAATAAAAAAAACTCTTTGAATGAGAAGGTGTGTCCAAACTTTTGGTCTGTACTGTATATATATATATATATATATATATATATATACACACACAAACATACACCCTGTTCCAAATTATTATGCAAATTATATTTGTCTAATTTACCTAAATAATTCATGTAAATAACAGTCAGCATAATTCTCATGTTATAAACTATTAAGAGTACAATTCAAATTTTATTCAACAAACCTCCTAATCATAACAGTATTTTTTTTAAACATAAAAAAACTTTAAATGCAATTATTACGCACAGTACGTTTTAAAACACTTTATAGGTTTTAAAGAACAGAAAATTGTCATTTGTTGTTTTTGCATTAGATATACTGAAATTAAAAGCTACCGTATTTTAATCAAACTTTTAACAACATTTTAACTTTTTAAACATTTTACCACGTCACGTTACATTTTAACATAGGATTCCTTATTTGATAGCAGCTTCACAAGTCTTGCATCCATTGAACTTGTGAGTTTTTTGGACAGTTTCTGCTTGAATTTGTTTGCAAGATGTCAGAATAGCCTCCCAGAGCTGCTGTTTGGATGTAAACTGCCTCCCACCCTCATAGATCTTTTCAGGGCCGTCTTTAATATTGATTGGACCCTAGGCAAAAATTGACTTGGGCCCCCTGGATCCCGCCTTCCCACACCCCAGCATGCAATCACGCCCTCCACCACAACACTCACACAAAAAAAAATCCACACATCTGGTAGAGTACAGTGAATGACTGTAAATACTTCCAGTTCTGAAGACTCCAGCAGCTCAGGATCAGTGCTCTCGGCATCTGGGCTCAGGCTGAAAGTGGGCACCGCTCTGCAGGAAGGAGATTGGGGCTCGGCTCACCCTAGCGTTACAGTGCACCCCAGCACCCCACAGTATTCAGTATACCACCCTATAGTATACAGCACCCCACATAATGCAGTATAGCACCCTATAGTATACAGCACCCCATAGTATGCAAGCAGTATAGCACCCTATAGTATACAGCACCCCCACAGTATGCAGTATAGCACACTATAGTGTACAGCACCCCACAGTATGCAGTATAGCACCTTATAGTATACAGCACCCCACAGTATGCAGTGTAGCACCCTATAGTATACAGCACCCCACAGTATGCAGTATAGCACCCTATAGTATACAGCACCCCACAGTATGCAGTATAGCACCCTATAGTATACAGCACCCCACAGTATACAGTAAAGCACCCTATAGTATACAGCACCCTACAGTATAGCACCCTATAGTATACAGCACACCACAGTGTGCAGTATAGCACCCTATAGTATATAGCACCCCACAGTATGAAGTATAGCACCCTATAGTATACAGCACCCCACAGTATGCAGTATAGCACCCTATAGTATACAGCACCCCACAGTATGCAGTATAGAACCCTATAGTATACAGAACCCCACAGTATGTAGTATAGCACCCTATAGTATACAGCACCCCACAGTATGCAGTATACCACCCTATAGTATACAGCAACCCACAGTATGCAGTATAGCACCCTATAGTGTACAGCACCCCATACTATACAGTATACAGCACCCTACAGTATATAGTAGAGCAGTATAGCCCCCCACAGTATAGAGCACCCCATACTGTACAGTATACAGCCCCCCACAGTATACAGTAGAGCAGTATAGCACCCCACAATATACAGCACACCACAGTATACAGCACCCCAGGTATACAGTAAAGCAGTATAGCACCCCACAGTATACAGCAACCCAACGGTATACAGCACCCCACACTATACAGCACCCCACAGTATAGAGTAGAGAAATATAGCACCCCACAGTATACAGCACCCCACAATATACAGCCCCCACAGTATACAGCACCCCATAGTATACAGTAGAGCAGTATAGCACCCCACAGTATACAGCACCCCACAGTATACAGTAGAGCAGTATAGCACACCACAATATACAGCACCCCACCGTATACAGCCCCCCACAGTATACAGTAGAGCAGTATAGCACCCCACAGTATACAGCCCCCCACAGTATGCAGTAGCTTACAGCATATTAGTATAACCGCCCCTGTCACCTTTACCTGATGTAATCTTCACAAAAAAAGCTCCACAGTTAAGGCAAACTACTCCTGCAGCAACACTCCTGGTAGAAAGGACCTTTGATTACCTCATAGCCATTTGACCAGTAATATTGCTAGGTTACTGGTCACATGGTGATGATGTCAGCTAAGGTCCTTTCTCCTAAGGGAATCACAGCTCTCACAGTTCGCTGCCTGGTGTGCCGGCAGGCAGGCATGGCATGGCAGCACCCCCCGTGTAACTAACAGCCTGACACCTGGGCCAACAGGGCTCAAGAGGGAGCTGCCTTGGGCCCCCAAGGAGCAACTGGGCCCGGGTCAGCTGCCCCTTTTGCCCCTTGTTAAAGATGGCCCTGAATCTTTTGCTTGAGGATGCTCCAAAGGTTCTCAATAGGATTAAGGTCAGAGGAGGATGAAGGCCACACCATGACTTTCTCTCCTGTTATCACCATAGCAGCCATTGATGCAGAGGCATTCTTTGCAGCATGAGATGGTGCATTGTCATGCATGAAGATGATTTTATTACGCAAAGCATAGTGGTCAGTCAGAAACTCCACATACTTTGCAGAGGTCATCTTTACACCTTTGGGGACCCTAAAGGGGCCGACCAGCTCTCTTCCCATGATTACGGCCCAAAACATGACTCCACCACCACCTTGCTGACGTTGCAGCCTTGTTGAAACAGGGTAGCCATTCACCAGCCATTCCCTACTACATCCATCTGGACCATCCAGGGTTGCACGGCACTTATCAGTGAACAGGACTGTTTGAAAATTAGTCTTCATGTATTTTTCTGCCCAATGCAGCCATTTCTGCTTGTAAGCATTTGTTAGTGGTGGCTGAATAGAAGGTTTATGCACAGTTGCAAGACTCTGGAGGACTCTACACCTTAATGTCCATGGGACTCCAGAAGCACCAGCAGCTTCAAATATCTGTTTGATGCTATGTAATGGTATTTACAGCTGCTCTCTTGATTTGATGAATGGATCTGGCAGAATTCTTCCTCAATGTGCCTTTATCTGCACAAACCCGTCTGTGCTCTGAATCAGCCACAAATCTCTTAATATCTAATGTTTTCATGCCTCATCCAAGGCATTGAAGTATTTCACTCTTTTTGGCAGCAGAGAGATTCTTTTTCTTCCCCATATTGCTTGAAAATGTTGCTCTGCTTAATAATGTGGAACACCCTCCTTTAGATGTTTTTCCTTAAATTAGGCTCACCTGCCAATCTAATTACCACAGGTGTCCAAGATTGTTTCCAGTGATCAAAAGAGCCCTGAGACACAATGCCATCCATGAGTTAAACTGAAAAACAAAATATTTAATATTTGTGACACTTAAATAGAATTTGCATAATAATTTGGAACAGGGTGTGTGTGTGTGTGTCTGTATATATATATATATATATATATATATATATATATATAAAATAACAAAAAAAGGGCAGCACTCCATCAAGTAAAAAATGAAAAAATTCCTTTAATTACCCATATGGGACAAGCTTGTCCCATATGGGTAATTAAAGGAATTTTTTCATTTTTTACTTGATGGAGTGCTGCCCTTTTTTTGTTATTTTATCTATTTGGATTGGCTTTTATCCGCATTGGGCCAGCTGCACCCACATTTTCCATTGACGGTGCTGCCACTGAATCTTTTTTCTGTATATATATATATATATATATATATATATATACACACACACACACATACATACATTATACAAGCATACATGTATTACACACACTATATATAAATATGCATCAATCATATATACAATACAGTACATATAGAACACACATATACATTTACTCTGTCATACTGTAGATGTATTTCACAAATATACAGATACATTAGGCTACTTTCACACTTGCGCTATAGCGGGGCAGGTCAGGCTGTTCCGCCTCACCTGGCTTCATTGGTGGTGCACCCCTGTATATATATATATATATATATATATATATGTATATTGAATGTAGGGTAGATTGTAACCAAGCAAGGGAAATGGCTGTAATAAAACTCTCTAGTCTCTGTACAACAGCTAAGTCTATTAATAAATACATATCCCAATGTAGGTTAAATGAAATAATAAAACCTTACATCACATAATATTATATATCGATGCTCTACTTATTATACAACCATGTTATCAATGCAATTTCAACGTAAAGAGATTAAACTGACCTCATTTCTGGATATAAGCAAAATACAGTTTTTTGTAAGGGAGCTCACCGGAATATTGCCCAGCCTGCTACACCACCTAGCATCTCTAATATGATATTTCGTTAATGGCCGACTTCACATATAAAACACATATCAATTTATTTTTTTAATTAATATATTATGCATAAAAATACCAATATCCCTATATCCTTAATAAAATAATAACTACATAAAAAAATCATTGCAGATATAATCAGTGATATAAAAAATAATGTACAGTCACGGTCCCTCTATCTGTTGCTAGTGCGGAGCTCACTCACTGTTTCAGAACATTTAATATTCAGTAGCGATATTGAAAGAGACAGCAAAGCTTCCTGTTATTGCAATCTTCCCTGAAGTAACGTTCTAAGTTGTTATAATACAGTCCTATCGTTGCCACTTAAAATTACAATCCATATATATTGTGCTTGTTGTGCGCCAAAATCGGGTATAATGTGTTGTCCACCTGCTTACCAGAATACCGATATGTTGATTTGGTATTGCTGATAGCAGTTAATACATATATGGTTTTCCCATATGCGGCTGTTTGACTTCCAGTTCTCTGATTCACACGATCTATCCCGCGCTAGTGCTGGCACTTACTTCTCAGCGCATGCGAGTTAGGAGTATTGAGACGCCGACTGTGTTCCGTGGCCACATTTA
This sequence comes from Bufo gargarizans, assembly GCF_014858855.1. Lineage (NCBI taxonomy): Eukaryota > Metazoa > Chordata > Amphibia > Anura > Bufonidae > Bufo > Bufo gargarizans. Next base: position 579,257,083 of record NC_058082.1, read on the forward strand.
TTCGTTCTTAGTTAAAGTTTTTCAGCTCTATGTATATCGCTATATTTTTTTATTTTTTTATTCACCAAACGCGTTTCGAAACCAACAAGGTTTCTTCTTCAGTGGTCAGAAATGTAATGAGAACGAGGGACAAAATCACTTCTCATATTGGATTACTATGATCATTTAAAAAGCTGGCCCGTACTGTCTCGGACCAGTGTTGTTATTTAAAACCTGGACTGGACCATGATTGTTATTATCATCTATGTCTTATTCAGACATTTACGGTTTGAACAGAAACTTATTCATTTTATTTCTTCACTACATTCATATGTGGTTTCATATAGTATAACACATACAATTAAACTAACAATATATTGTCAGAAATAAACAAACAAACAAAAAAGTTTGGGAATAAAAAGAAAATAGTGGTGACTGTCGACATTATGGGGCCGTTACCACCCTCTTGCCCCTACCTGGCGCTGCCTGAGGCGATCGCCTCACCTGGCTTCATTGGTGGTGCACCCCTGTATGTATATATATATATATATATATACACACACACACATTGAATGTAGGGTAGATTGTAACGAAGCAAGGGAAATGGCTGTAATAAAACTCTCTAGTCTCTGTACAACAGCTAAGTCTATTACTCAATACATATCCCAATGTAGGCTAAATGAAATAATAAAACCTATTGTAGCATCACATAATATTATATATCGATGCTCTACTTAATATTATACAACCACGTTGTCAATGCAATTTGAATGTCAAGAGATTAAACTGACCTAATTTCTTATCTTTCATTTACAAAATAAATGTGAAGTTGTCAATGTCACAGTTTGCAGCACAGCTGTACTGCCGAGACTTTATGTAAAAACTGTGTCAAAAATAAATACATATTTGTAGGAGAAAAATTATATTTTGTGAAATGGGTTTATCCTCAGCTGGTGTCGAGAACACCCCTTGGGTACAATCAATTTCATTCATTCCCCTCTGTATCCCATCAATATTATCAAATTCAGCTTTGGAAATATCCTTTCTTCGGCTGGCTTATCGGGAGAATTGCTGTCCTTGATTGCCATCAGCCTCATCTAACGTTCACAAAGAAACAAAATGAGCCCTGGAAGATTACTCTTTACTCACTGTGAGCAGCATCCATCCATACAGTCTATTGAGACTGAGGCTGGTGATCAGAAGAAGCAATTATTTCCACTCGTGATAGAACTTCTGAACTTCCCAGAGCAAAAATTGTGGCAGGAAGCCAACACAGCCTGGAGGATTACCTTAATGTTTACCTGGACAAAACTTATATATCTTTCCAATATTTTCCAATATATTAAAGAGCTTCTGTCATCCGGTTCAACCCTATTTACCCTTTCTGGACTTTCAACGTACACGTATGGCGGAAATCCAGTCTTTAAAAATGGTACCAGCTCATGAGAGCAGCAGATACCATAGCCACCAGATTTGTTTTAAACAGCAGAAACTTATGGCTAATGTTTGCAATCAGTGATAAAGCCGATTGCAGACATTTAACCCCTTAGATGTTATGGTCCGTTGTGACCATGGCGGGCCTCAGCAAAGACTTTCCATGGAAGCACTGAGCTCCCAGGGTCGGAACAGCTTCCCGCTTCTGAGATCGGGGAAGCTGTTACTTGGTAGTGATAGGTTGGAGCCTGCTAAAGGCCTATCAGAGTTATATTCCAATGTAAGCATGCAGGTGACAGCACTCCATTGCAATAAACTGAATTTCTTATCCACTAATGTATGTACATTAGTGTGTAGAAAAAGCAATCTGATGATTGCACATTAAAAAGGTTAAAAAAAAGTTATTTTTTTATATAAGTCACCCCTTCCCCATAATTAAAAATAAATAAACAATAAAAAAAAACGATTAACTATTAACCTAGGCATTGCCACATCCAAAAACACCCGAGCTATTAAAATATAAATGTAGTTATCCCGTACGTTGAACATCAAATTTAATATGGCCAATTCCCCATTTTTTGATCTCTTCACCTCCCCAAAAAAATTAAATAAATAGTGACCAAAATGTCATCAATAAAAACAACAGATTGGACTGCAAAAAATTTGTCCAAATACATCCAGTTAGCATAACAATAAAAAAGTTATGGGGCTCACCAGGGGCGGATTGAGAATTTAAAGTGGCCCTGGAAAAAAAAAATAAAAGCGGCCCTATGTTGTGGGCGGCACAGATTGACAGAAGGTGGGGCCAGAAATACCATAGATGGAGCTGTATATCTTGCCACAATTTTTTATTTGGCTCAGTGCAGCACAAAATACTGACCCAGTAGAAACTCCATAGAATCTGCCCCTCTGTGGTGACCAGTGCCAACTGCCATGTTCTGTCATCCTCCTTTTCCTCCATATCAAATTAAGATATGGAGAAAGGGTATGAAGACTTAAAACACAGGCAATCTCACAGAGCCAGTTCTACCTTCAGCATTCTGACTGGTCTTTTATCATTACCATAAATACTCCTGTGTTCTCCTGTAATGTAGATGTTCTTTTTTCTCATCTTCTCCATTCGGATCAAACTACCATGATGACTTTTCTCAGTGACGTCTCCTCTGATGTAGATATTCTCTTTCCTCATCTTCTCCATTAGGACCAGACAATACACAATGACATCTTCTAGACATGTTCCATCTCTGCAGCGTATGACACACAGACATTTTATTGTCCTTAAATTTCCATCATCTTCCCCACTATGGTGCCCTAACATTATCATCCTGCTGCTACCTTCAATACTGTGCCCACTGAGCTCCCCAATGCCCCCAACTAATATACTGTAGAAATACTATTGCCCCCTATAGTGCCTCCAGTTACAATAATGCCTACCCCAGCAATAACAATGCCCCTGTTGTGCTTCCAGTATTAAAAATGCCCCCGACAGTGCCTCCAGCAATAGTAATGCCCCTACAGTGTCCCCTATAATTCCTCCAGCAATATTAATGCCACCACAGTGCCCCCAGTATTAATAATGCCTCGGTATTAAAAATGCCACCTTAGTGCCACCAGTAATAATAATGCCCCCAATAATAGTGTCGCAAGCTACAGGGAGTGCAGAATTATTAGGCAAGTTGTATTTTTGAGGATTAATTTTATTATTGAACAACAACCATGTTCTCAATGAACCCAAAAAACTCATTAATATCAAAGCTGAATATTTTTGGAAGTAGTTTTTAGTTTGTTTTTAGTTTTAGCTATTTTAGGGGGATATCTGTGTGTGCAGGTGACTATTACTGTGCATAATTATTAGGCAACTTAACAAAAAACAAATATATACCCATTTCAATTATTTATTTTTACCAGTGAAACCAATATAACATATCAACATTCACAAATATACATTTCTGATATTCAAAAACAAAACAAAAACAAATCAGTGACCAATATAGCCACCTTTCTTTGCAAGGACACTCAAAAGCCTGCCATCTATGGATTCTGTCAGTGTTTTGATCTGTTCACCATCAACATTGCGCGCAGCAGCAACCACAGCCTCCCAGACACTGTTCAGAGAGGTGTACTGTTTTCCCTCCTTGTAAATCTCACATTTGATGATGGACCACAGGTTCTCAATGGGGTTCAGATCAGGTGAACAAGGGGCCATGTCATTAGATTTTCTTCTTTTATACCCTTTCTTGCCAGCCACGCTGTGGAGTACTTGGACGCGTGTGATGGAGCATTGTCCTGCATGAAAATCATGTTTTTCTTGAAGGATGCAGACTTCTTCCTGTACCACTGCTTGAAGAAGGTGTCTTCCAGAAACTGGCAGTAGGACTGGGAGTTGAGCTTGACTCCATCCTCAACCCGAAAAGGCCCCACAAGCTCATCTTTGATGATACCAGCCCAAACCAGTACTCCACCTCCACCTTGCTGGCGTCTGAGTCGGACTGGAGCTCTCTGCCCTTTACCAATCCAGCCACGGGCCCATCCATCTGGCCCATCAAGACTCACTCTCATTTCATCAGTCCATAAAACCTTAGAAAAATCAGTCTTGAGATATTTCTTGGCCCAGTCTTGACGTTTCAGCTTGTGTGTCTTGTTCAGTGGTGGTCGTCTTTCAGCCTTTCTTACCTTGGCCATGTCTCTGAGTATTGCACACCTTGTGCTTTTGGGCACTCCAGTGATGTTGCAGCTCTGAAATATGGCCAAACTGGTGGCAAGTGGCATCTTGGCAGCTGCACGCTTGACTTTTCTCAGTTCATGGGCAGTTATTTTGCTCCTTGGTTTTTCCACACGCTTCTTGCGACCCTGTTGACTATTTTGAATGAAACGCTTGATTGTTCGATGATCACGCTTCAGAAGCTTTGCAATTTTAAGAGTGCTGCATCCCTCTGCAAGATATCTCACTATTTTTGACTTTTCTGAGCCTGTCAAGTCCTTTTTTTGAACCATTTTGCCAAAGGAAAGGAAGTTGCCTAATAATTATGCACACCTGATATAGGGTGTTGATGTCATTAGACCACACCCCTTCTCATTACAGAGATGCACATCACCTAATATGCTTAATTGGTAGTAGGCTTTCGAGCCTATACAGCTTGGAGTAAGACAACATGCATAAAGAGGATGATGTGGTCAAAATACTCATTTGCCTAATAATTCTGCACTCCCTGTATAGTAATGCCCCTACAATGCCCCCTATAATAATCCCAGTGAAAATAATTCCCCCACAGTGCCTACAGTAATAATATCCCCACAGTGTCCCCAGTTTTAATTATGCCAGAGTATTAAAAATGCCTCAAGTAATAATTATGCCCGCAGTATTAATATTATGTATAGTATTGTGCCCCATGATAATAATGCCCCATATTGTGCCTCCAGTAATGTCCTCCCCCCTTTCCCTCCAGCAATTCCCCCCTCCCAAAGTAATGTCTCTCTAATGCCCACAGTAATGCCCCCAGTAATGTCCCTATAGCGCACCCAATAATGTCTCTATAATGCCCACAATAATGCTCACCTGCCACCAGTATTGTCCCTATAGCAGCCACAGCAATGTTCTCCTACCCTCAGTAATGTCCTCCCTGACCCAGTAATGTCGCTATAGCAGCCAAAGTAATGCTCTCAGTAATGTCCTTGTAATGGTCACCTTTATGTGCTCCTCCCCAAACCCACTCATTGTCAAGAGGCTGGTTAAATAAAAAAAATATAAAAACTCACCTGAGTTCCGTTCCCCTCTTCTGGCACACAGCCTGTAACCCGGAGCAGGAGGGGTATGGAGGATGACACAGCATCAGTCACGTTGACGCTGGAAGTAGAAGGAGTCACAGGTCCTTTGACAGCCATCCTGCTGTCCAGTGTCAAAGGATCTGACAGCAGGAGGGGAGGTACAGGAGGGCAGCGGCGCATTGATCAGGGGCAAGGGCCGGCACATTGCTGCATTATAATGGGATTACAGCAGGGCCAACGGTGGCCATCACTAGTGATGAGCAGCAGGGGCAATATTCGAATTTGCGACATTTCGCAAATATTTTGTAGAATATTTGCCATATATTGGCAAATTCGAGAATTCGCTATTATTTTCTTGATTGTGACAATCGGCAATGTAATATTAGCGTAAAGCGTGAGCAATACAGGCGTGGGTCACTTTTGCTACATTTTCTAAGCTGCTAAAAGTTTCCTAAGACTGGAGAAAATGGTTGGCACGGCAGAACATTAAAACTATGCAGATAGAGTACTCCAATATATTAGCGATTGCGCTAATTGGCAATTAATGATGTGCATATTTTGGCGCAATATGTGAAACTTCATATTTTAGCAGGTCTGACTACATATTACTGATTGGTGCACTATGTATTGTTGTGACATCACAGCACAATGTATGTAGCATGTATGTATGGACAGCAGAACCTATCACACTACCTAACAGCCTGCACTGCAACAGCTACACTATATCAGGAAATTACCTACACTGACTATCTCCCACTTACTATCTGTATTATATATAGGAACTAACTAAAGGTACTTTTACACTAGCATTTTTCTTTTCCGGTATTGAGTTCGGTCACAGGGGCTCGATACCGGAAAACTACTGGCACATGATAAGGGGGGCTACTGGGACATAAGGACGACTACTGCACTGGCACATGATGGGGGGACTACTGGCACATAAGGGGGGCTACTGGCACTTAAGGGGGGTTACTGGCACATAAGGGGGGTTACTGGCACATAATAAGGGGGGGGCTACTGGCACATGATAGGGGGGGCTACTGGCACATAATAGGCGGGGCACTCTGGCTACTGGCACATGATGATATGGGGGGCACTGGCTACTGGCACATGATGGTGAGGGGGGCTCTTATTACTGGCACATGATTAGGGGCATCTATGGGGCACATCTTACTGACACATGATTGGGGGCATCTATTGGGGCACTTATTACTGGAAGATTATTGGGTGGCACTATAGGGGCATCTACTGAGGCTAAAAAGAAGGAGTATTTTATATGGGGGGCTCTGTATAGGGGCATTTTATACTGGGACACATTATGGTGGGTACTATGGGAAAGGGGGGAGGAGCACTATGGGGGTCATCTACGAGGGCACTGAGAAGGGGTATTTTATATTGGCACATTATGAGAACATTAGCTCAACTGGGGGCATTACAAAGGGGTATGTTTTGCACATTATAAGGAGAATTATTACTACTGGGGGGGGCATTATGGTGGGCTTTATTACTCCCCCATGGTATGACCCCCTAGTAGCAGCACCAGCCTCTCCCTGCTCTGCTGTCCCTCTGCCCCTTCTCCAAATCCTTATTATGAAATCTTTCTCATTAGGATAAAGCACAACATCAGCTCCGCCGAGCCCCCGGCCAAAGTGTGGAAGTGGCGTCCGAGATCCCCAAGGGCCAAGCCAAGTAACTGTAAGTTTTTATGTGAAATATGTTTATGTTTGTAGTTGATCTTTATTATCAATTTTACATTGCAGATTTTTTTTTGCAGAATATGGGTGAGATTTTATAAATATTTTTATTATTTGGTCAAAAGGCTCATTGGGGGGGATTGTAACTGCCGTAGAATATCTAAAATAGCTGGTCAAGTAAAATGTTGCATGCAACAATCATTAAATAGGTGGCCAACAAAAAAGGAGCGGGTCAAAGGGCGTGGTAAAACACTGTCTGAGCATGCTGAGAGTTGTAGTTTTGCAACAGTTGGAGGCATCCTGGTTGGGAAAACACTGTGATAATATGAACAATGGGGGTTCTACAAAAGAGCTATCATGGGGGAAAGTTCATGTTCGTGTTTATACATGTGTTTTAAAATGAATGCTTTCTCCTATTATAAACAAGTAAATCATGACGCAACGCTGTAGGGTTGGTATGCAACTTTTTCCAGGGCTGGTTTTTATCCCCAGTCCGGCCCTGGCTGCTGGTGAGGTTCTTATATAGTAAGGGGCAGGCAGCTTTCCTATTGGTTGCTAGGGATGTTGCTAAGCTCAGACATAGACATTGCAGCCTTCTCATTGGCCCACAAGCAAGAAGCAGGGAGGCATCGTGGGTTTAGATGAAAAAAAAATCTAGAATATTCAAAAATACGAATATATATCACTATATATTAAATATTTGCGAATTCTCTAAGTGCCGATATTCGCAATTAGTATTCGCTATTCGAATTTTCGCGACCAACACTAGCCATCACCCTGACTAAAATACACATTGCGGCTGCCAGCAGCCCTTCTGCGATCTCATTATCATGACAGTGGCAGGCTGACTCCGGCCTGTAATATGTATTGTAGATTGTAGGACAGGCGCCGGGCCACAGCTCCCCTGCTGTAATCTTACTGACCTGGAGAATGAAGTTAACCGTAAAAACAAAACCCAGCAAAAATTGTGTTGTGTTTTTTTTCAATTTCACACCATTTGGAATAACGAATTTTTCCTGCTTCGCACTACATCATACACAATATTAAATGGTTCATGCAAGCCCTCATACAGCTATATGAATAGAAAAATAAAAAAGTGATGGCTCTCGGAAGGTAGGGAGTAAAAAACGAAAATGCAAAAAGAATATCGCAAGGTCTTCAAAGGGTTAAACCAGACATGCTGCCTGCCAGGGTTGAATCTGCTATTTAAAATTATACCTGTTTTGCGAAAATCAGCTGTTACTGAAAAAAAATAAAAATCATTGCACCAAGATATGTGGCCAGCACTGGAATGCTTGAGAGCTGAGGTGGTGGCTAGGCCCCTCCACTTGGTACACTAAAGCCCTAATTTGCACGAAGAATATAAAGTACCGATTATCACTAGGCAGGTATCATTTTAATCAGCAGGATCCACTATACCATGCAGTATTTCTGGTCTTATACGGTTGATCCTGCTGATTGGTTCTCTTAAAATGTATGACTTCAATAAAGTTGATCAGTTGTAAAGGAGAGATGGTAGGGAATGCACATGAGCCACATGCTCAGCTTCCACCATCCACCCTCTCTGAAAGAAGTTTGGCAGGTGAGTACATACTTCCTTTGCAGAAGATGCAGCTACACATGAGACTCCGATGGATAGGAGAGTCCTCTCTATACAGTAAAGCCTGTATTACATTGCACAATCTAGAAAGCAATTGTCGGGAGGGAAGCATTTCTTACTAGCAAGTTAGCGGAGGAGACCAGTGCTATTACATGCAGCAATCTCTTCCTCAGCTTGGGGAGGAGAGATCGCTATGTCATCGCTCGTCCTCATGCTGTCTAGTTGTTTGCCGGCAACAGATCGTGATCACAAAGAACATTCTGCCACTGGCAAATCGGGAATTTTAAAGGGGTTCTGCACTTTGTTTTAACTGATGATCTTTCCTCTGGATAGATCATCAGCTTCTGATCGGCGGGGGTCCGACACCTGGGACCCCCGTCGATCAGCTGTTTGAGAAGGCAGTGTCTCTCCAGTAGCACCACGGCCTTCTCACTGTTTACCGCCGGCCCACTGACGTCACGACTAGTATCAACTAGTGTGGGCGTGGCTAAGCTCCATTCAAGAAGAAAAACTCAGGGGTTGGCAGCACTACTCATCCCACACACTTGGGTACTGACCAGTAAAAAAGGGCTTGCAAGCCAGATGTGCACGCAGATAGGGATCCTGGCTGGGGGTCCCAACTCATCCAGAAAATTCAATAATCCGCAGCACTCGCCGGTAGATGGTGAAAAAAAGTGCTTAATAAAGACCAACTAAAGTCGAAACGTCGCTGTATTCTAGCTGCTTGAGTGAATAAATCACCACTTTATTTCGCCATCTACCGGCGAGTGCTGCAGAATATTGAATTTTCTGGATAAGCTCCATTCAAGTGACGTCAGTGAGCCAGCGGTAAACAGTGAGAAGCTACTGGAGCGCCACAGCCTTCTCAAACAGCTGATCTGCGGGGGTCCCAGGTGTCGGACCCCCGCCGATCAGAAGCTGATGATCTATCCAGAGGATAGATCATCAGTTAAAACAAAGTGCAGAACCCCTTTAAGCATGCTCAATGATTCAGATTGCCCGTTTTCTCATTCAACGGGGAATCACCGTCAGTATTACACTTGCCAGATCATTGCTAACAAGGGTTCCTGACGAAAAATTGGCAAGGCTAATGCAGCCTTAAGAGTAGGGAAGAGAAGCTGACTATGCAAGAGACTAGAGCCATGACAGGATTATCTAGATAGCCACCAGTAAATTAGCATGGGGCATCACTAAATTGTGTAATGGGTGGAGGTTACTTGAATCCAGAGCATGTCTTTATCACATCCTGAGAGGATTTTACTGGGAGCTCAGCCACTTGGAAAAAGAGACCTAGTAAAGGTGATAGATTGATGTGTAGCACAAATGGTCAGTGAGTGAATTGTGTCCTGTGTGTACGCGATGCATGAATGGAGGTTGTGCATCATGTGTCCTACAATATGTGTGAGTGACATGTGTAGCGTGGTTTCAGTGTGAAGGTGGCACATGTGAAAGCGGTTCTAGTGAGTAACGCATGTGTATACATGTGAGTGGTGCGTGTGTCCAGCGCATGAGTGGCATGTGTGCAGAATGCTACCGGCACATGAGTAGCACATTTGCAGGACTGGCAAAGCATGGCAATGTTGCATGTTCAGTGTGTGCTCAGCAAATGGGTGGCATGTGTCCAGCATGTAGGACTAGGAGGCATCTGTGCAGCATGCGGTTGTGTAAGTGCATAATGTATACATTATACTGTATATATAAAAATGTATTTTCACTGTTTAGTTGGCATGTTTTGCGGTCAGTATCAGCCCCTGCTGATCAGATCCAGGCGAGAAGAGATGACCACACCTGTGCTTCACTCCCTCTTTTGAAGTTTAAGGGAGTTGCTGACTTGGCTACCTCCATAAATGTCACAGACCAGTGGAGATGACCATGAGCATGAATTGCCTTCTTTCTTATGTGTGACTGCAGTATGGGTCTGATCATTTCTGGATTCCAAAAGTGGCATGAGGTCCTCCACCAAATTAAATCTGGCCCTGTTTCTCTCTTGCCAAGTATTTTTAGCAATTTAAGTTTTGAGTTTTTGCTATAAATGTGACAGCTCTTGATGCTGATCTCTTCTGAGGAACCCGTGAAAAGTATAATGGTCACGTACACACACACACAGGGGGGAGGATAGTGACCACTGCGCTCCACCCTCACCCCTGGCCCTGCCTACTTGCCTCGCAAGTCCTGATGACAGGGGACAACAGGACGGCAGTCACTAACTTAGAATACGTGCAGGGAGGACAGACAAGACAAATAACGGATCGTGAACGGACCGGGTCAATACCAAGAGAGCAACGCAGTACAAAGGGATAAGCAGAGAATGGTCAGGAGAAGCCGGGGTCAAATACCAGGAGAGTAATGAAGTACAACAGGAGTCCGCAAAGAATCGTCAGGTAAAAGTTGGGGTCAGAATACCAGGAGAGTTGCGCAGTACAGGAGGAGCAGGCAGAGGATTGTCAGGGAACACAAGATCAGGTAAGTATACAGGAAACAAAAAAACCTAATTAACAGGCAACCTGTGGCCAGCAGGCTGCCTGTTAAATACTGGCTAGCTGGGGTCAAGTGACGTGGCCAGCGCCACATGACCTGCACTAGGGAGTACAGCTGAGCTCCGAGTGTCCAGCTCGGTGCTCAGACCTCCCCTGATTGCTGGGGGAACTGAGGACGCCGGCCGCACAGAGGAGACGCGTGCAGCCGGTCCATCCCGCACCCTATCACCAAGGAGACGAGGACGCTGTGTGCGCAGAAACGGGATGCTGAGGAGAGCGAGGTTATAGGGAATCATGATTAAGCAACACTGTCTTAGAAACTCTTGTGTGTCAACCAAGGCTTTCACAAAGTAATGCAGAGCTAATGCTTGTATTGCATATGTGTCTGTATGATAGATTACAAAAGAGCCCAATTACTGCTCATTTTAAGTTGCTATCTTGTTCAGGTCCTCAGTTCTTAATGTTGAATCATTTGCCATTGTCAGCTGTAGCTTGAGTGGTGGTCAGGATGTTCTGTAACCAATGAAAAGCATTTATCACCTATTCACATTGACTATGAGAACAAGTGGCCCCCAAGTACCCTTTGTGAATGGAGTGGTGGTGAGCCTGTTGACCCACCGGTCTATTCTTTACTGTAGGACTGACGGAGTGCTGTGTATGGTGTTAACTACTTTTCATAGGAATAACCCCTCTAACTGTTGAGAAGCAGCAATTTTAAAGCATATGAAGATCTGCTTGAGTTTCTCTTTTAATTAACAGTGTGTCAATGAGAAAGAGGAGGCTCAGAGGTTATGGACAATAACTGTAAAAAAAACTTCCTGGAGACATTGCTGTTATCCCAGTGATATTGGTGCGCTTCCCAGAGATAGACAATTAGATTATAAGCTCTAGTGAGCAGAGACCAACGTGTCAGTATGGTTGATTATTCATAATGATTGCCAGTCTGCCACAACAGCTCTCCGAGGTGATAACACATAGCTCCCCAAAGTGCAGGAAAATACACCTTGTGACTGTAAATTACACTGCAGGTGTGCTCCATGATATCACACCTTAGTGATGATTGATAAATTCATTTTGCAAGATGTCTTGCTGTGAAACTCCCAAATGAATCAAATTCTGGATTTTAATCAGCAGCTTGAATAATATTCCAAAAATATATGGGTTTATTACTTAGTATTTCTATAAGTTTTATAATGCATTGACATTAGGCAGGGTGCCGGCTCTCCTTAAAGAGAGCAGCTGGTCTCTTCAAGGAGAGCTACCACCCTGCCTAACCTGCGTTCATAGCATGGCATTAAGCCAGGCAGAATTCTTCTCTCCACTGATCAGAAGAAAGCACCCTGAAACAGCTGTCTAGGGATGGATATTTGGCTTGCCTATTTTCCCTTGTCATGTTTCACGTCTTGTTATGAAGTCGGACCTTGACTCATAGAGAGCCACTTCCAGAAAGTAGGGCTAGTGAGATGGTTTTCTTTCCCTGGAGATACCTCTTTGCATACAAAGTATTGACATGTAATTGTTAACCCTTTCTTGACATGGCGATTTTGAATTTTTGCATCTTCATTTTTCGCTCCCTGCCTTCCCAGAGCCGTAACTTTTTTTTATTTTTACATATGACTGCTTATTTTTGCGGGACAAGTTGTACTAATGCTACTATTGAATATTACATAGGATGGAGTGGGAAGTGGGAAAAAAAATCCAAATGGGGGGGGAACTGGATTTTTTTTTTATTCCAACACAGTTTTATGGGGATTTTTAACAGCGTTTTACGATTTTTTGATAATAACATTTTGGGGTGTGTATGACCTTTTGATGACTTTTTACTACATTTTGTGGGGAGATAAGTAAATCGGCCATTTTTTTTTCCATTACGTCATTTACCATATTGGGCTAACTTTTTTATATTTTAATAGTACGGGCGTTTTCACACTTGGCGATGCCCATGATGTTATATTTTTTAATTGCTTATTTAGATTTTGAGGAAATGGGGTGATTTGAATTTTTATATTTTTTTCATTTTTATATACCGTATTTTTTGCCCCATAAGACGCACTTTCCTCCCCCCCCCCAAAATGGGGGAAAATGTCCCTGCGTCTTATGGGGCGAATGCTGACAGTTTTACATTGCAGGCTGCGATGTATATGAGAGCGGAGAGGGACTGGGAGGAGGAGCTGGGGGCTGGCAATTGCGGCGGGGCGGTGCAACCACTGTAGTCCAGCCCTGCCGCTCCAGTGCTGCACTATACAAATATAAAATGTCTCCCCCACTTTTAATATTACCGTACACTCTAACAGCTTCTGTAGAATGCAGGCAGGCAGGCGGGCCAAGCAGGCAGCATGGTAAGTTCCTGATGTCATGTGCCTGCGCCGCCTACTTTATGAATGAAGCCAGCGGTGCAGGCAAGTGACGTCAGTGAGTGACGCGCCGGCCGGCCGCCCGGCCTGCCTGCCTGCATTGCACAAAAGCTGTTAAGATGTACGGTAATATTAGGAGTTAGGGGGCATGTTTAATCACTTTTAATTGAATGAGACATTTTATATTTGTATACTGCAGCACTGGAGCGGCGGGGGGGGGGGATCTGTGGATGACAGTTTTATGGGGAACATCTGTGGATGGCACAGTTAAGGGGTGGGGGGTCTGTGGATGGCACTGTTATGGGCTGGGGGGACTGTGGATGGCACATATATAACAGTGCCACCCACAGATCCCCCCTGTAACAGTGCCATCAACAGATCCCCCTGTAACAGTGCCATCCACAGATCCCCCCTGTAACAGTGTCAGCCACAGATCCCCTCTGTAACAGTGAAGAAAATTGGGTCAGGAGCAGCACAGCAGACGGCTTGTAAAGGGCGATCTAGTGGTCTTGCAATAGCTGGGCAAGGGGTCACAGATCCACCCCTCTGTAACAGTGTCAGCCACAGATCCCCCCCTATAACAGTGTCCGTCACAGATCCCCCCATAACAGTGCGTCATCCACAGATCCCCCATAACAGTGCGTCATCCACAGATCCCTCCATAACAGTGCATCATCCACAGATCCCCCCATAACAGTGCGTCATCCACAGATCCCCCCATAACAGTGCGTCATCCACAGATCCCCCCATAACAGTGCGTCATCCACAGATCCCCCCATAACAGTGTGTCATCCACAGATCCCCCATAACAGTGCCATCCCCAGATCCCCCTATAACAGTGTCCTTCACAGATCCCCCCATAACAGTGCCAGCCACAGATCCCCAGTAATAGTGCCTTTCACAGACCACCATTAGTTCCAAACCCACCAAAAGCACACCCTTTGGTTAAAAATATTTTTTTTTCTTAATTTCCTCCCCAAAAACCTAGGTGTGTCTTATGGGCCGGTGCGTCCTATAGGGTGAAAAATACGGTATATTTAAAAAAAAATTAAAATTAGGTCCCCAAGAGGACCACAACGTCCAATCATCAGATTGCAACTTGTATAGAATAATGGAAAATTATCCATTATTCTGTACAGAAATTACTATATCCCAGTTCAGTGCTGCAACCTGCAGGCCTTAACTGGGATATACTAATAATAAAACTGGAAGCCTAGTACAGGCTGCAGCTCATTATAAAAACAGAGTGCTTTCCCCGATCTCCACCAGGGAAAGTGCACCTGACCGAGGATGAAACCGAGCGAGTGCTTCTCGGTTTCATCCTCCTCAGACGCCATGGTCACATTCGCATTATCGCCGACCACGGACATAAGCTGTGGGTGCCTGCTGTATGAAACGGAGTTAACGCCATCTTTAAAGACACGACATCCACCGAACATGTACAACAGATGTCGGGAGGAGGTTAATGTTCCGTTTTGTTAATATTATTTACTCAAGGAAAACAATGTGCAGAACACCACGAGTTCACAGTTGGTGTTTGTCTTCATCACTTGTCAAATTCCTCCCAGGAATCTAGGACGTGGTGAGGTGTCAGTGAATAAAGCATGCAGATTCCAGCAGTGCGGCTTTCTGAAGTTGACAGATGGTTGTCAAGCACCAGTTCCTTAGTCCAATAGTCCTTTTATTGACAGATGCCCAGGAAATCCATCACCTGACGCTGCCCTTGGTGACTTGGGTGACGACTAGTGTTGATCAAGCACCAAAGTGCTTGGGTGCTCTGGCCGAACACATCGGGATGCTCGGGTGCTCTACCGATCACCCGAGGACAATGTGCTCTACCGATCACCCGAGGACGATGAAAGTCAATGGGAGAACCCGAGCATTTAACCAGACACCCCCTGCTCTGAAGAGGGGAGGGTGCCTGGTTCATATGAAAAGGTCAGAAATTGATGGAAACACCACTAAAATGGTTTGGGAACGGCATGGGAAGGATCTCTGGATGCATCTTGGACTCCCAGGTCACTGCTGGGAACGATGTTGTCTGAGTAGTACGCCACTTTTACAGACTGACAATAATACGCACAAAACCGAAGATAAAATCGATTTGAGAGGAAAAATTGTTAGGAAACATTCTTTCCTGTATATTTACTTGTATATAAAGTGCAAGTGCTGTCAAAAATTACAAGGAAGAGGCACTCCGATACAACCTGTATATCACATAAAGGAGGGCCTCATTCACATTGTGGTACAAATGTTCATGTAGTGGGACCCCTACACTTATAAAGCCAATGCACTAAATGAAAGGGCTGCCAAAAATTACAAGGAACCGGCACTACAATACACACTTTGTTATACAAAAGGGAGGGCATCATACACACCCTTGAAAAATTATGATTGATGGCCTGCTGGTGACCCTCAAAAACATTTGGAGCAAGGCCCTGCTGATCTGACCATCTAAAACATTATGGGCAAGGGCCTGCTGCCGCTTTGGTGACTCTAGATAAACTCACATCCCCGTGATGGTGACGATCCATTCAGATGTCTGCCCTATCAACTTTCAATGTTATTTTCAGCGCAAACCATGGTGACCACGGATAACGGTGAATTAGTGTTCGATTCCGGAGAGGGAGCCTTAGAAACGGCTACGTCTAAAACATCCAAACAAGGCAGGATAATTTAGGTATAATTAGGTGAGGGCCTGCAGGTGAGCTGACCCTGTAAAAAATTATATGTGAGGGCTTGCTGGTGAGCTGACCCTGTAAAACATTATATGCAAAGGGCCTGCTGGTGAGCTGACCCTGTAAAAGTTTTGAGGTGCGGGCCTGCTGGTGAGCTGACCCTGTAAACGATTTTAGGTGCGGACCTGCAGCTGAGAAGATGAACTGAGAGTGGTCTGGCTATCACCCTGTGTAATATCTTCCCCCATTTCCACCTCTTCCACATGCAAAGCGTCGTCCTTAATTGTGAGCAGCGAGCGCTTGAGTCGACACAGAAGTGGAATGGTTACGCTGATAATAGCGGCATCGCCGCTCACCATCTGTGTTGATTCCTCAAAGTTTCTTAAAACCTCACAGAGGTCAGACATCCATACCAACTCCTCACTTGTGAATAGCTGAAGCTGACTGTTGCAGCTGGTATTCCACTACTGCCCTCTGCTGCTCACAAAGCCTGGCCAACATGTGGAACGTAGAGTTACAGCGCGTGCTCACATCGCACAACAGCTGGTGAGCTGGCAATTTAAAGCGCTGCTGCATCGTTGACAGACCGGCTGAAGCTGTTGATGACTTGCGGAAATGTGCACACACGCGGCGCACCTTCACCAGTAGCTCAGGTAAATTGGGGTAGGTTTTGAGAAACCGCTTAACCACTAAGTTTAAGACGTGGGCTAGGCATGGGATGTGTGTGAGCTTGCCGAGCCCCAAAGCCGCCACCAAGTTACGGCCATTATCATGCCTGGTTCTAGGTTGAGTGACGAGAGCCACAGCTCAGTCTGGTCTTTTATCCCCTGCCACAGCTCTGCGGCGGTGTGCTGTTGGTCCCCTAAGCATATCAGCTTCAGCGCGGCCTGTTGCCACTTCCCCACTGCAGTGCTACACTGCTTCCAGCTACCGACTGATGACTGGTGCTGTAATTCAGAGGTGAAGGTGGAGAAGGAGGTGGAGGAGGAGAAGTGGGGGTTGGAGCCACTAACGTAGGTGGAAACCCTGATCGAATTAGGGCCCACAATCCATGGCGTCGGTAGCACCTGTGCCATCCCAGGGTACGACTCACTCCCGGCCTCCACAACATTCACCCAGTGTACCGTCACGGAAATGTAGCATCCCTAACCGAATGTACTTGTCCATGTGTCTATGGTTAAGTGAACCTTCCCAGTAACTGTGTTGGTCAGGGCACGGGTGATGTTACGGGACACATGTTGGTGTAAGGTGGGCATGGCACACCTTAAAAAATAGTGGCGGCTGGGAACTGTGTAACACGGAATGGCCGAAGACATCAGGCTGCGGAAGGCCTCAGTGTCCACAAGCCTAAATGGCAACATTTCCAGGGCCAGTAATTTGCAAAGCTGTGCATTTAGTGCTATGGCCTGTGGGTGGGTATTTGCGCTTGTGTTCAAATGCCTAGGATAAGGACCTTCGAATGATGTGCTGGGACATGGAAGTGGATGTGGTTGCTGATGGTGCTTGCGATGGTCCAGGTGCAGGGCGGGAGGGAACCCAGCCTGAGCCTTCGACAGGGGATTGGCAAGAACGTAACACAGGGGAAGAGGAAGCAGTGGTGTGACTCGCAGACACAGATTGTGGACCCAGGTGTTCGTCCTGCTTATTACAGTGCTTGGATGCCATGTGGCGGATCATGCTGGTGGTGGTGAGGTTGCTAGTGTTCAAGCCCCAGCTAATTTTGGTACGGCACAGGTTGCAAACTACTATTCTTTTCTTGTCCGCGCTTTCGTCAAAAAAGCGCCATACTGCGGAACACCTACCCCTCGGCAAGGGAGATTTCCGCAAGGGGTTGCTTCGTGGAACAGTTGGGCCTGTTTGGTGTGGCCCGCCTTCTCCCTTTTGCCACCCCACTGCCTCTTCCAGCCTGTTGCGGTGCAGCATATCCATCCCCCTCTGTACTGCTGTCCTCGTTTGGCTTTCCAACTGACCAGGTAAAAAATAAAAATTATAATTTAGGAACATACAATAACATGTATCTTTGAGAAAAAAATATAATTAAACACCTACCGTTTGCTGTCCTCCACTCCCAACTTCCTCCTCTGTAGTCCTTTCTTGGCCGGGATGCATCTCCTCCAGAGACGATGACTGAGAAAAAAATAAATAATACAATTTGAATAATGACACAATATTGCAGTTGGGAATGCTATCCAACTTGACATACCGTATCATGTTAGCGACGTTGTCGAGGAGGAGATCTCCAAGCCTCACTTCAAGAAGATATGCCTATAGATAAAAGAAATTAATATTTGAACTTTACAGAAGACAACAGACCCACAAAGATATTACTTACTGTCATTTTTGCTAAACAAATGAAGGCAGGCAGCCTATCAACAATGCCGGAAGGCTGTCTGGCAGGCGGGCGAGCGGTCAGCCACTTATTATTTTATATTTTGTTCTAAAAATTAATAAAAGGAGTGGTAGTCATATTCTTGTATGTAAGACTACTACTCCTGGCATCCACTATGTACTTATACTACTTGCAGTCCCTATGCAAAAGTACATAGGGACTGCAGGTAATATAAATACATAGTGGATGCAAGGAGTAGCAGTACCTAGGTACTACTACTCCTAGCATCACCTATGTACTTATAACATACAGCTCCTATGTATAAGTACATAGGAGCTGCTTATATTAATTTTTTCTATAGTTGCACAACACAAAAAAAAAAAATATATTATACTCACCTTCAATGGCGTGCTTCCTTCTCCCTTGCAGGCTGGAGCATAGAGACAAACAGGAAGCTGCAACCAGCATCTCCTATATCCCAGGCAGGTGCAGACCAGAAAACCGGATCCGTCAATGCGGCAATTCCCGGAACACTTTGTACCGGATCCGGCATTAATACATTTCAATGGCATTCCGGCAAGTGTTCCGGAATTTTGGGCGGAGAAAATACTGCAGCATGCTGCGGTATTTTCCCCGTCCACATATCATAAAGTGACAGAACGAAAGACATCCTAATGCATAGTGAACAGATTGCTTTCCATTCATAATGCATTAGGACAAACGGATGCATTTTTTTTCCCGGTATTGAGCCCCTATGACGGAACTCAATACCGGAAAACTTTAAAGCAAGTGCTAAAGTACCCTTATACATATGAATTACATTTTTATAGATAATTCATCTAAGGCTAATATGCCATTTCATACATTTAAGGTTAAATAACAATCAGGATTAAAGAAATTTTAAAGGAAATTGCCTCAGATTCCATCCCATGAAAAACAATCCTTTTTGTAATTGTAAACTTATTTTTTATCAAAACATACAGTAAAAATGTATACTTATCATTTACTGAATTGATAAATATGCACACTGATACACTTTGATATCAGTTAGGGCTGTAGTTATTAACTGGACACTGCCTGATCCAATATGATTCATTGTCAATGGGGACAAAACGGAAGCATTTATTTCCAGTATTGAGATCCTATGATGGATCTTAATACTGGAAAATAGAAACGCTACTGTGAAAGTATCCTAAACTCATTACTATTTAGAGGTTGTAATTAGAGATGAGCCAATCGACTTTGGATGAAACATGTAAAGTCGATTCACATAAAACTTTGTTTCAATACTGTACGGAGCGAGCGCTCTGTACAGTATTAGAATGTATTGGCTCCGATGAGCCAAAGTTATTACTTTGCAAAGTCTTGTGGGACTTCGCATAACTTCAGAAATTGATTTATACTGTAAAAAAACTTTTTCCGAACCAGAGTTGGTTATTAATTAATTTCTGAAGTTATTATGCGAAGTCTCATGGGACTTGCCCTATACCAATACAGGCGACTAGTTGGTAACATTGTATTGGTATAGTGCAAATGAGGCTTGAGGCTTCGGGCTATTTCATAGATATTACAGGTTCCCTGATCTCAGTTGGGGAACGCTGTTACCGGAGCGGAAGTGCGCGGCTTCTGCTTCCAGACTGATCAGATGCCGTGGTCACATTTGACCACAGCATCTGAAGGTAAAATGTATGCAATCAGCCTCATGGCTGATCGCATACATGTGCCGCGGGTCTCTGCTATTTAAAATAGCAGAAACCCCTTGGCTATGGCGCCCGCAGCACATGTGAGCGGGCGCCATGTTTGGGGACCAGAATTCTGCCATATATATGGTGGAGGTCCTAAAGGGGTTAATGTAAAAAATGAAAATTAGACATCATATAGGACATGACAATGCTAGAACTAGCCCTGTACCTCTCATTTATCCAGACATCTCCCCATTCAGTGTTCCAGTAGCTCTGCTAGATTTATGTTAAGCTGCAGATGAAGGGGAGTGTGCTTTCTGCTATAGCTAAGAGGCATGTCCTCTCAGCTCCCTATCACAGCTGAGGAGGCAGTTGAAGGATGAAACTGAGCATGTGCGGCCCTATCAGTGAGCAGGACAAAGAAATAAGAAAAAAAAAACTAATAGCAGGTGGCGCTATACAGAAAGTTTATTGAATAACTCAGAAGATATAATAGACGTTTAATTACATACTATTCAGATCCAGGTGCTGGTTTGAAATTTGTAGAATTTTTTTCATGGGACACCCCTTTAGCAATCCGTTCCTTTATTCTTGAGAAAATATAAATTAAATCCATATGTAAATGAGCAGTTAAGTGCAATGAAGGTTGGCCAAAGCCACTATGTACACCCTTGCTCCTGCTTCAAAATTGAGAGGGCCAGATTACTGCATAGTCATCTCGCCTAGCCCTGTCAATCAAGAAGGAGGGGAAGAAGCTGGCAGAGGAAGGAGGAGAAGCCTGGGCACATTAAAGGGGTTATTCAATGAGTAAAGTAAAAAATGAAAATCAGACATCATATAGTACACGACAATCTTTTCTAACACAGCTAGGACCAGCCCTGTACCTCACATGGATCCAGAGTTCTCTATCTTCACTGCTCCAAATGCTATATTATCTGCAGCCTGGCAGCTCAAGTGGGCATGTCCTTTCTGCTGCAGCTGTCTCCCTGTAACTCCCACAACAGAACATATGGCTGGTGACAGTTAAAGATTTAAACTGAGCATGTTTGACCACCTGAATGAGACTGACAAGAAAATAAGGAAAAGATCAAACAGCAGGTGGTGCTATACAGATACATTTTATTGAATAGCTCAGCGGCTATAATACATTTTTATTACAGGCAATTACAAAAGCGTTCAGTTCCAGGAGTTGGTTTGAAAAATGTATAATATATTTGATGACACAACCCCTTTTAGTGTCTTGGACCTGCCGTTGATGCACTTAACTGCTCGGTTGCATATGGATTAAGCTGCTTTTTATACAGAATGAAGCAACACATTGGATCGAAGTTCGACACTAAGACAGTACTGTTGTGGAGAAAGCTCTGTATTTTTTTTTTTCTGGAAGGGAGCTCTTTTGCATACCCAAGGTACAAGCAGTCAGCATTGCTACCTACCACCTACGTTACTTCTTTCTAAATGTTAGGACTTTGTCAGTAGTCGTTTTATCTTATTTTGGAAAAAAGAGTTGGGCATGAAATATGCCATAATTCAACATTTTCATTACTTATGCAGGTTTTTTTTTACGTTCTATGAAAATGCTGAAATAGAAAATAGCTGCAAAAGAGCTATTCTGTCATGTATATGATGTTATGTGGCAGAAGACAGATGAAACCTCCGAATGTCACAGACGTTCCCGCAACAGGTGGCAGGAGATCGGTGAGACTGGCAACACGTGGTTTGATCTGACAGGTTTTCCCTGTGGATCAATTGGCCACTGTGTTGTTTCTGGTAAGGCCACACCCCTTATCGCAGGTGTTGCTATGTAGTCATTTAACCTTCCTTATTTAAAGTTGCTTTTCCCACAATGATGTGTGGTTTATAGCTTCAGCTTAAGTTTTGTATTGCTGGTGTATGGATCTCGGCGGAGTTCCTGTTGCTTCCATTGCTCCTTTGAAGTTAAGTCTTTCCTTTCCCTTTTGTATTTTGTTTGGGTTCTGTGTGTTACATTCCCCTATTGTTTGGATTAGGCCTGAGTGAGACACCTGTTCGTGCTTCCTTTTGGGGGAACAAATAGTCTTATCTCTGCCATTAATACCAGGGTCATATAGGGCTATATAGGACTCTAGGTATTCCTCTGTATGAACACACCTGCCTCTGGAGTCTGTTCATACTGATAGTCAGGATTTTGGTTAGGGTATTACTAGGAGGTGTCTATCTTCCTTTCTTAGTTCTCAGGCCTGATTCCCTGTTCCCCCCTTTCCTCTTATGCTCAGTGTGGTGTTTACTTCACACACCAAAGCGCGACAGCGAATCTGCTATAGTCCGATAAAGAGACGGGTGACCCATGTCAGACGCACTACATTATTTTACATTACATTTCGATTTTGTTTTGTGTCTCCCACCACTAAGCAGCTAATGTTTTAACACTAGGGATTGTTACTAGAGTTGAGCGAACACCTGGATGTTCGGGTTCGAGAAGTTCGGCCGAACTTCCCGGAAATGTTCTGGTTCGGGATCCGAACCCGATCCGAACTTTGTCCCGAACCCGAACCCCATTGAAGTCAATGGGGACCCGAACTTCTCGGCACTAAAAAGGCTGTAAAACAGCCCAGGAAAGGGCTAGAGGGCTGCAAAAGGCAGCAAAATGTAGTTAAATCCCCTGCAAACAAATGTGGATAGGGAAATGAATAAAAATAAAAATAAAATAAATAAAAATTAACCAATATCAATTGGAGAGAGGTCCCATAGCAGAGAATCTGGCTTCATGTCAGCGGAGAATCAGTCTTCATGTCATAGCAGAGAATCAAGCTTCACGTCACCCACCACTGGAACAATCCATTGTAACATATTTAGGCCCCGGAACCCAGGCAGAGGAGAGAGGTCCCATAACAGAGATTCAGGCTTCATGTCAGCAGAGAATCAGTCTTCATGTCATAGCAGAGAATCATGCTTCACGTCACCCACCACTGGAACAGTCCATTGTCAGATATTTAGGCCCCGGCACCCAGGCAGAGGAGAGAGGTCCCATAACAAAGATTCAGGCTTCATGTCAGCAGAGAATCAGTCTTCATGTCATAGCAGAGAATCATGCTTCACTTCACCCACCACTGGAACAGTCCATTGTCAGATATTTAGGCCCTGGCACCCAGGTAGAGGAGAGAGGTCCCATAGCAGAGAATCTGGCTTCATGTCAGCAGAGAATCAGTCTTCATGTCATAGCAGAGAATCAAGCTTCACGTCACCCACCACTGGAACAATCCATTGTAACATATTTAGGCCCCGGCACCCAGGCAGAGGAGAGAGGTCCCATAACAGAGATTCAGGCTTCTTGTCAGCAGAGAATCAGTCTTCATGTCATAGCAGAGAATCATGCTTCACGTCACCCACCACTGGAACAGTCCATTGTCAGATATTTAGGCCCTGGCACCGAGGCAGAGGAGAAAGGTCCCATAACAGAGATTCAGGCTTCATGTCAGCAGAGAATCAGTCTTCATGTCATAGCAAAGAATCATGCTTCACGTCACCCAACACTGGAACAGTCCACTGTCAGATATTTAGGCCCCGGCACCCAGGCAGAGGAGAGAGGTCCCATAACAGAGATTCAGGCTTCATGTCAGCAGAGAATCAGTCTTCATGTCATAGCAGAGAATCATGCTTCACGTCAGCCACCACTGTAACAGTCCATTGTCAGATATTTAGGCCCCGGCACCCAGGCAGAGGATAGAGGTCCCATAACAGAGATTCAGGCTTCATGTCAGCAGAGAATCAGTCTGCATGTCATAGCAGAGAATCAGGCTTCACGTCAGCCACCACTGCAACAGTCCATTGGCATATATTTAGGCCCAGCACACAGGCAGAGGAGAGAGGTCCCGTAACAGAGAATCTGTCTTCATGTCAGCAGAGAATCAGTCTGCATGTCATAGCAGAGAATCAGGCTTCACGTCAGCCACCACTGCAACAGTCCATTGGCATATATTTAGGCCCAGCACCCAAGCAGAGGAGAGAGGTCCCGTAACAGAGAATCTGTCTTCATGTCAGCAGAGAATCAGTCTGCATGTCATAGCAGAGAATCAGGCTTCACGTCACCCAACATTGGAACAGTCCATTGGCATATATTTAGGCCCCGGCACCCAGGCAGAGGAGAGGTTCATTCAACTTTGGGTAGCCTCGCAATATAATGGTAAAATGAAAATAAAAATAGGATTGAATGAGGAAGTGCCCTGGAGTACAATAATATATGGTTAAGGGGAGGTAGTTAATGTCTAATCTGCACAAGGGATGGACAGGTCCTGTGGGATCCATGCCTGGTTCATTTTTATGAACGTCAGCTTGTCCACATTGGCTGTAGACAGGCGGCTGCGTTTGTCTGTAATGACGCCCCCTGCCGTGCTAAATACACGTTCAGACAAAACGCTGGCCGCCGGGCAGGCCAGCACCTCCAAGGCATAAAAGGCTAGCTCTGGCCACGTGGACAATTTAGAGACCCAGAAGTTGAATGGGGCCGAACCATCAGTCAGTACGTGGAGGGGTGTGCACACGTACTGTTCCACCATGTTGTTGAAATGTTGCCTCCTGCTAACACGTTGCGTATCAGGTGGTGGTGCAGTTAGCTGTGGCGTGTTGACAAAACTTTTCCACATCTCTGCCATGCTAACCCTGCCCTCAGAGGAGCTGGCCGTGACACAGCTGCCTTGGCGACCTCTTGCTCCTCCTCTGCCTTGGCCTTGGGCTTCCACTTGTTCCCCTGTGACATTTGGGAATGCTCTCAGTAGCGCGTCTACCAACGTGCGCTTGTATTCGCGCATCTTCCTATCATGCTCCAGTGCAGGAAGTAAGGTGGGCACATTGTCTTTGTACCGTGGATCCAGCAGGGTGGCAACCCAGTAGTCCGCACACGTTAAAATGTCTGCAATTCTGCTGTCGTTGCGCAGGCACTGCAGCATGTAGTCGCTCATGTCTGCCAGGCTGCCCAGGGGTAAGGACAAGCTGTCCTCTGTGGGAGGAGTATCGTCATCGTCCTGCCTTTCCCCCCAGCCACGCACCAGTGATGGGCCCGAGCTGTGTTGGGTGCCACCCCGCTGTGACCATGCTTCATCCTCATCCTCTTCCACCTCCTCCTCGTCCTCCTCATCCTCCAGTAGTGGGCCCTGGCTGGCCACATTTGTACCTGGCCTCTGCTGTTGCAAAAAACCTCCCTCTGAGTCACTTCTAAGAGACTGGCCTGAAAGTGCTAAAAATGACCCCTCTTCCTCCTCGTCCTCCTGGGCCACCTCCTCTTCCATCATCGCCCTAAGTGTTTTCTCAAGGAGACATAGAAGTGGTATTGTAACGCTGATAACGGTGTCATCGCCACTGGCCATGTTGGTGGAGTACTCGAAACAGCGCAACAGGGCACACAGGTCTCGCATGGAGGCCCAGTCATTGGTGGTGAAGTGGTGCTTTTCTGTAGTGCGACTGACCCGTGCGTGCTGCAGCTGAAACTCCACTATGGCCTGCTGCTGCTCGCACAGTCTGTCCAGCATGTGCAAGGTGGAGTTTCACCTGGTGGGCACGTCGCATATGAGGCGGTGAGCGGGAATGCCGAAGTTATGCTGTAGCGCAGACAGGCGAGCAGCGGCAGGATGTGAACGCTGGATGCGCGAACAGACGGCCCGCACTTTATGCAGCAGCTCTGACATGTCGGGGTAGTTGTGAATGAACTTCTGCACCACCAAATTCAGCACATGCGCCAAGCAAGGGTTGTGCGTCAAACCGGCTAGTCCCAGAGCTGCAACGAGATTTCGCCCATTATCACACACCACCAGGCCGGGCTTGAGGCTCACCGGCAGCAACCACTCGTCGGTCTGTTGTTCTATACCCCGCCACAACTCCTGTGCGGTGTGGGGCCTGTCCCCAAAACATATGAGTTTCAGAATGGCCTGCTGACGTTTACCCCGGGCTGTGCTGAAGTTGGTGGTGAAGGTGTGTGGCTGACTGGATGAGCAGGTGGAAGAAGAGGAGGAGGAAGCCGAGAAGGAGGAGGTGGCAACAGGAGGCAAAGAATGTTGCCCTGCGATCCTTGGCGGCGGAAGGACGTGCGCCAAACAGCTCTCCGCCTGGGGCCCAGCTGCCACTACATTTACCCAGTGTGCAGTTAGGGAGATATAGCGTCCCTGGTCGTGCTTACTGGTCCACGTATCTGTGGTTAGGTGGACCTTGCCACAGATGGCGTTGCGCAGTGCACACTTGATTTTATCGGATACTTGGTTGTGCAGGGAAGGCACGGCTCTCTTGGAGAAGTAGTGCCGGCTAGGAATAACATACTGTGGGACAGCAAGCGACATGAGCTGTTTGAAGCTGTCTGTGTCCACCAGCCTAAATGACAGCATTTCATAGGCCAGTAGTTTAGAAATGCTGGCATTCAGGGCCAGGGATCGAGGGTGGCTAGGTGGGAATTTACGCTTTCTCTCAAATGTTTGTGAGATGGAGAGCTGAACGCTGCCGTGTGACATGGTTGAGATGCTTGGTGACGGAGGTGGTAGTGGTGTTGGTGGTACATCCCCTGTTTGCTGGGCGGCAGGTGCCAACGTTCCTCCAGAGGTGGAGGAAGAGGCCGAGGCGGCGGCAGCAGCAGAAGAGGCGGAGGCGGCAGCAGCAGAAGAGGTAGCAGGGGGAGCCTGAGTGACTTCCTTGTTTTTAAGGTGTTTACTCCACTGCAGTTCATGCTTTGCATGCAGGTGCCTGGTCATGCAGGTTGTGCTAAGGTTCAGAACGTTAATGCCTCGCTTCAGGCTCTGATGGCACAGCGTGCAAACCACTCGGGTCTTGTCGTCAGCACATTGTTTGAAGAAGTGCCATGCC
Source organism: Bufo gargarizans (assembly GCF_014858855.1). Classification (NCBI taxonomy): domain Eukaryota; kingdom Metazoa; phylum Chordata; class Amphibia; order Anura; family Bufonidae; genus Bufo; species Bufo gargarizans. The sequence continues at coordinate 579,283,897 of NC_058082.1, forward strand.
AGGGAACTCCTTGAAGCTGCCTTTGGGGTGCTCGGTCCCAGATGGCGGCGGTCAGTAGCAGGCGGAGTCTCTTGGCGGCGGGTGTTCTGCTTTTGCCCACTGCTCCCTCTTTTGCTACGCTGTTGGCTCGGTCTCACCACTGCCTCTTCCTCCGAACTGTGAAAGTCAGTGGCACGACCTTCATTCCATGTGGGGTCTAGGACCTCATCGTCCCCTGCATCGTCTTCCACCCAGTCTTGATCCCTGACCTCCTGTTCAGTCTGCACACTGCAGAAAGACGCAGCAGTTCGTCATCATCAGAGACATGCTGAGGTGGTATTCCCATGTTCTCATAATCAGGAAACATAAGTGGTTGTGCGTCAGTGCATTCTATATCTTCCACCGCTGGGAAAGGGCTGGGTGGATGCCCTTGGGAAACCCTGCCAGCGGAGTCTTCAAACAGAATAAGAGACTGCTGCATAACTTGAGGCTCAGACAGTTTCCCTGGTATGCATGGGGGTGATGTGACAGACTGATGGGCTTGGTTTTCAGGTGCCATCTGTGCGCTTTCTGCAGAAGACTGGGTGGGAGATAATGTGAACGTGCTGGATCCACTGTCGGCCACCCAATTGACTAATGCCTGTACCTGCTCAGGCCTTACCATCCTTAGAACGGCATTGGGCCCCACCAAATATCGCTGTAAATTATGGCGGCTACTGGGACCTGAGGTAGTTGGTACACTAGGACGTGTGGCTGTGGCAGAACGGCCACGTCCTCTCCCAGCACCAGAGGGTCCACTAACACCACCACGACCATGTCCGGGTCCGCGTCCTTTACTAGATGTTTTCCTCATTGTTATCGTTCACCACAACAACAAAAATATTATTTGACCCAATGTATTGAATTCAAATTCAGCCCTTTTTTTAAAGACAACTAACACTATCTGGCTATCTATTTAGGTACCGTATTACACTAATACAGGCACAGCAGTAACCACAGATTTAGCTGACTATAAATTTGAGGCCTATTATTTAGGCGCTGGGTGACAGGTTTAGGTTTACTGACAGAATTAGACTTGGAAATGCACAGTAGCGTGTGTGTAAAGTTATTCAGAATGACCCTATGTGCACCTTGAATATTATATACCCTTTTAGGGATAGATTTCAAATAGCTCTGATACAGCAGAAACCACTAAATGAGGAAATTGCTAAATTGGGAATTGTATTTCAACTCAGAACAAAAAATGTGCTTTGACGGACACTAAATAACTTGACCAGCCACACCAGTACAGCAGTAGCGACAGATTTAGCGGGATATAAATTTGAAGCCTAGTATTTAGGCGCTGGGTGACAGGTATACGTTTACTGACAGAATTAGACTTGGAAATGCACTGTAGCGTGTGTGTGAAGTTATTCAGAATGACCCTATGTGCACCTTGAATATTATATACCCTTTTAGGGATAGATTTCAAATAGCTCTGATACAGCAGAAACAACTAAATTAGGAAATTGCTAAATTGGGAATTGTATTTCAACCCAGAACAAAAACTGTGCTTTGACGGACACTAAATAACTTGACCAGCCACACCAGTAACGACAGATTTAGCTGGATATAAACTTGAGGCCTAGTATTTAGGCGCTGGGTGACAGGTATACGTTTACTGACAGAATTAGACTGGGATATGGCCAAAAAATAACCACACTATTGCTGGTTAAATGCACTTGGTGTGACAGCTTGACCAACCACACTACTGAGGGTTAAATGCACTTGGTGACAGGCGCAGCTTGCCCCTGGTGTAGTATATGGCCAAAAAATAAACAGACTATTGCTGGTTAAATGCACTTGGTGTGACAGCTTGACCAACCACACTACTGAGGGTTAAATGCACTTGGTGACAGGCGCAGGTTGCCCCTGATGTAGTATATGGCCAAAAAATAAACAGACTATTGCTCTTTAAATGCACTTGGTGTGACAGCTTCACCCTGATGTAGGATTTAGCCAAAAAACAACCACACCATTGAGGGTTAAATGCACTTGGTGACAGGCGCAGCTTGCCCCTGATGTAGTATATGGCCAAAAAATAACCAGACTATTGCTGGTTAAATGCACTTGGTGTGACAGCTTCACCCTGATGTAGGCTTTAGCCAAAAAACAACCACACCATTGAGGGTTAAATGGACTTGGTCGCAGCTTGTGCTGGCGCACCACAAGACACAAAATGGCCGCCGATCACCCCAGAAAAAAGTTACTGACAAACGGTCTGGGCAGCCTAAAAACAGTGAGCAATTGAGTATCAGCAGCTCAATGATCCACAGCTGCAGATCGATCAATTAATCAAGTACTTTGGAGGAGTTAATCAGCCTAATCTCGCCCTACTGTCGCATCCGCAACCTCTCCCTACGCTAATCAGAGCAGAGTGACGGGCGGCGCTATGTGACTCCAGCTTAAATAGAGGCTGGGTCACATGGTGCTCTGGCCAATCACAGCCATGCCAATAGTAGGCATGGCTGTGATGGCCTCTTGGGGCAAGTAGTATGACGCTTGTTGATTGGCTGCTTTGCAGCCTTTCAAAAAGCGCCAAGAAAGCGACGAACACCGAACCCGAACCAGGACTTTTACGAAAATGTCAATACTATACAGTTCGGGTTCGCTCATCCCTAATTGTTACTATATGTATGCTATATGGTTATTGTATATTGAAACTAGGGATGAGTGAATCGACTTCGGATGAAACAGTTCAGGAAATGTTTTTTTTTTTACAATAGAAATTAATTTAAGAAGTTATTACTCAAAGTCTCGCGAAACTTTGCGAAGTAATAACTTTGGCTCATCAGAGCCAATACATTCTAATGCTGTACAGAGCACTCGCTCCATACAGTATTGAAACAAAGTTTTATGCCAATTGACTTCAAATGTTTCATCCAAAGTCGATTCGCTCATCTCTAATTACAACCTCTGAATGAAAAGCTCTGTAATTGTGTTATGTGTTGGCTGATGACAGGTAATTACTTTTTAGAGGAGCGCTCCTCTTTTTTAGCTTACTGAAAGGTATCTCTACGTTCAGTTGAGTTAACCCTACTGCGCCCTACTTTTAATACCCTTGCAGTACCATCTCATAGGAAATTCAGCATTACACAGCGCTCAATTCAGTGGGTTGCCTGTGTAAAGCAGGACAGGCCATGTCCTTCAGAACTAGAGAATCTTTTTGTAACTGCTGAGGTTCCTGAACAGTGGACCTGGTCCGATAACTCTGAGGGTACATGCAATGGGGATTCGAATTTGGACAACTGTTTTAAAGAGAAAAGTAACATGACTCGGGTTATCCATCAAACCAAAATGCACCCATCTATAAACAGTAAAGATGAGCGAAGTATTGAAAAATTCCATTTGGCTGCTTTTGCAGAATAATAAAAAAAAATTATCACTTTGCACTAATTACTTTGTTACAAAGTACATCTCTTTGTAAGTAGTGGGTAAAATGACAGGGAGCGCTGATTGCACTGTCCCCGTCATTGTACCCCTCAGATGCCGCGTTCATAGCTGATCGAGGCATCTGATAGCAATAACAGTGTACATACTTACCTCATCCTTTTGATCTCAAAAAGCTGGCTGCCGCCATCTTGCTTGAAGAACTAGTGCAAAATCTTGTGTGGCCTGTGATGACATCATCACGTTGGCCAGCGTGGTGATGTCATAAGTCACCGCGCACAGGATTTCGGGATCGCAGTGGCCGGCTCTTCTTTTAGCTACCACAAAGCGGCAAATCAAATTTTCCTTGAAAATCGGATCGAAGTTGGGCTGGACTTTGATTCTTTCGACCGTTGTGGAGAAAGCTCTGTATTTTTTTTTTTACCTATAGGAGGCGCTAGAGATACTTTTTTTTCTGGAGGAGAGGCTTTTTGCATATCCAAGGTACAAGCAGTCAGAATTGCTACATACCAGCTGCTAAGTTACTTCTTTCTAGATGTTAGGACTTTGTCAGTAGTCGTTTGATTTTATTTTAGAAAAAGACAGTGCCATAATTCAACATTTTCATTTTATGTTCTGTGAAAATGCTGAAACAGAAAATAGCTGCAAAAGAGCCATTCTGTCACGTATATGATGTTACGTGGCAGAAGACAAATACAACTTCCGCATCTGCTCCAGTCCGATAAAGAGACGGGTCAGCCTTGTCAGACGCAGCATGTTATTTTACATTACATTTCTATTTTGTTTTGTGTCTCCCACCACTAAGCCGTTAATGCTTTAACACTAGGGATTGTTACTATATGTTTGCTTCATGGTTATTGTATATTACAACCTCTGAATGGAAAGCTCTGTAATTGTGTTATGTGTTGGCTGATGACAGGTAATGATACTCTTTTAGAGGAGCGCTCGTTCTTTTTAGCTTATTGATTTCAGCCTGTAATAACTGCAGTGACATTCAATAAAAATTCTGCATCATCCTCAGAAGCCAACATCATGTAAAAAGGCTGAGCAATTTCAGAAACCAAGAAGCCTAACATTTGTACATACTGTTATGAACAGTCTTTGATGACCTTCATTTCAGTCGTTTACTAGTACCTACCAGCTTGATAGCGCTCAGTGACCTACATGGTTTTTAAAAGGAAATTATATCTGCTAAACTGACTTTATTTCACAATCCTCAAGGAATTTAATTAAACCTGGATCTCATATATACAGCAGTGAGCTTCACAGTGGCAGCTGCTCTAGAAGATAGGAAATGTAGTGACCACTGATAAAGACAAGGAAGGTGTTTGAGTAATTACATGCCACCCATGGAGCAGCCAATAAGGTTGTCAGGTACTAGTAGAGAAAGAATGGTGCTCTAAAAGGGGGTCTATCCGATGCTTTCTGACTACTAAACCAATGTACAATGCCAGGTAGAGGACTTAAACTTATGTTCAAACTAGACCTTTGTGGTCAGATAGACTTGGAGAGAAAGAGAGATTGAATCATGCATGCAAATCCCCAAAGGGCAGTCCCAAGCCTGGCAACTGCTTCAAAGGGGTTGTCCTAGCAGCAGAGGTAGCAGTCGCTAACAGGCCCAGGAGCCCGAGGGGGCCAAAGATGCATAAGAAGATACCGGCATTATAGAAATGCTGGTAAAGTTATACTTCTGGTTGGAGGGAAGGGGTTATGTCGAGAATTTGGCATGGGGCTTTCAATTTTTGCCTCAGGCCACACGAAAGCTATCTGCTTCACAGCCTTTGGCCACAAAACACTGAGGGAAGGGAGTCTAAGCTAAGCTTTTGCACCAAGGCCCATGAACCTTTATCGAAGCCTCAGGGTTGTCCCATGAAAAAATTCTACAGTTTTTAAACCAGCGCCTGGATCTGAATACTTTTGTAATTGCATATAACTAAAAATATTGTATAGCCACTGAGTTATTCAATAAAACGTGTCTGTATAGCGCCACCCTCTGTTTGTTATTTTTCTTATTTCTTTGTCCTGCTCACTGAGATGGCCGCACATGCTTAGTTTCATTCTTCAACTGTCTCCTAAGCTGTGATAGGGAGAACATGGACATGCCCCCTAGATTAAAGCAGAAAAGACACTCCATTGAGCTTCCAGCTTGATATAAATCTAGCAGAGCAATAAATGGGGAGATCTCTGGACCCATGTGAGGTACAGGGCTGGTTCTAGCTTTGTTATGTACAGATTGTTGTGTACTATATAACGTCTGATTTAAAAAATTTTACATTTGTCATGGAATAGCCTCTTTAACTATAATCAGTAAACCCTGCTCAATGCACTCCATTTGCTGTTGTTTAGTGGCTCCAGTGTTGTGCTATGTCTCTGGGTAAGGTGCTAAAGTCCAGCGCAGTGTGCTAACACGCCTGCACATGTGCAGTTCTCCCCTGCTGTGGACAATGGCCTCAGTAACTTACTGCGCAAGAGCCACTTTCATGTCCAGTATGCCTCAAAGAGTTAAAAAGGAAACAGGCGGCGCCTGTGCAAGGAGAAATCAGTACCTCCCATTCTGAAGCCATCACTCAACACCAAGTGGGAGGCATTATTAAACGATGAGAGCACTTGGACACTTGAGGGCTAATTTGCACACTTGATCAAAATTCTAAGTGTTAAGGGAATTTATCATTTCCTTTATCCCAGTTTTCAGGCTTTAAAAAGTTGTAACTTTTTAAATGCTGTCACAACATTTTTAAGCCGTCCTCACCAGTGTTGCGTAAAGGGGGAATGGTCGTGGTGGTAAAGGGGGATGGGTCATCCGCCCCGACACATTATTTCATCAGAAATTAGCATAAATAATAGAATCTGAAATATAAGCCAGCACGGAAGGCTGAATTAGGCATTTAATTTATGATAAGGCCTGTGCCTGCTCCAGCAGCGTACCGCCCATCAAGACCACAGTATCACACATCAATCTTGATAAATCAGTGCCTCAGTTTAACAGCCCTAAAGGTATTTTTTTCATTGCTTGGTAATACCCATAAATTTCATGAGCCATTCCATTGATATTAATTGTCAACTAAAACATCAAAGAAACAACGAAAATAAAAATCTGAATTGTAATTAGGAATGCACGATATACTATATATTAAACTGTGTATCGAATACGTATGGAGTTCCTCAAGAAAGCTAAAAATCATGATCTTGTAACATTTAAATTGCATAGAAAATCCGCACCAGTTAAACGTCTCTAATGCAGCTTGGCATTTTATTTCTGTACAAGATCGCTCATTAAGAAACTTCAGAGCATTTGCTATCGACAAGGTGGCAGCTTCCCCTAGAGGCGGAGATATCAAATCCAGAGTGTTACAGAGAGAGGCATATTGAATGTTTTGTTTAAATACAAGACATCCATATGGGCTAAACATGAGGAAAGAGTTAATGTACCATTATTTACTTGTTTAGAATATTGTAACCGTAGTTTGTTTAATTGGTTGCAGTTTTTTGGCAGAACACTAATCCCCACAATGTATCAATGTAATACATTGCTGATGTGCTTGGTTATGCATTATTTTAATAAAGTAACATAATTAAAGGCTATAAACACCTTTAGGTGCAATTTTTTTTATTATTGCATTGTACTTTGAGCAAAACATTTTTTAAATTTGTCTTTATTACAAATATGGAGCACTTTTTTCTGTACAGGGCTGAGATGCTCTAACATAGGAATCATAGTTTTCTCTCTGCCCTGTCAGACAGCTAATGTGATGGGTTCCTGATCTCTGTTCCCTAACATGATAAACAATCATTAAAGGCTTAGTTCATATCTTACTGATATGAATATGACTTAAAGCAGTTGTCCAGGTTCAGAGCTAAGCTGGACACATCCCGATCTGCACTTATTCACCATGAATGAGTGGGGCATTGGAGCTTTTCACGTTCCGATGCTCACTCTTGCCCTGTGCTGAATCATGCAGGGAAAGAGATTTTTCTTGAGAATCTGCGACGTACCGAGCTCTCCAAGGGTAAGCTAGGCACAGCATTCTGCCTAGCAGTGTCCAAATGTAAATGAACAGCCCTTGCCCTACACGATACAGCAAAGGGCAAAGGGAAGAATCAGAGCTTGGTAAATGAGTGCCGATCAGGTTGTGTCCTGGTTCAGCAACCCCTTTAACCCCTTAAGGACTCGGCCCTATTTCACCTCGGCCCTATTTTTTGCAAATCTAACCAGTGTCACTTTAAGTGCTGATAACTTTAAAACGCTTTGACTTATACAGGCCATTCTGAGATTGTTTTTTTCATCACATATTGTACTTCATGACACTGGTAAAATGAAGTAAAAAAAAATCATTTTTATTTATAAAAAAATACCAAATTTACCAAAAATTTGTAAAAAAATACCAAATTTCAAAGTTTCTATTTCTCTACTTCTATAATACATAGTAATACCTCCAAAAATAGTTATTACTTTACATTCCCCATAGGTCTACTTCATGTTTGGATCATTTTGGAAATTATATTTTATTTTTTGGGAATGTTACAAGTAGTGATGAGAGAACTTCTGTTTTAAGTTCGGCGTCTAAAGTTCGGCTTCCGGTTAGCGGAGAATCCCGATATGGTTCCCGATATGGATTCCGACTTCCATTGTGGTCCGTGGTAGCGGAATCAATAATCGGCCATTATTGATTCCGCTACCACGGACCACAACGGTATTCGGAATCCATATCGGGATTCTCCGCTAACCGGAAGCCAAACTTTAGACGCCGAACTTAAAACAGAAGTTCGCTCATCACTAGTTACAAGGCTTAGAAGTTTAGAAGCAAATCTTGAAATTTTTCAGAAATTTTCAAAAACCAAATTTTTAGGGACCAGTTCAGGGCTGAAGTCACTTTGCGAGGCTTACATAATAGAAACCACCCAAAAATGACCCCATTGTAGAAACTACACCCCTCAAGGTATTCAAAACTGATTTTAGAAACTTTGTTAACCCTTTAGGTGTTCCACAAGAATTAATGGAAAATAGAGATACAATTTCAAAATTTTACTTTTTTGGCAGATTTTCCATTTTAATATTTTTTTTACTTTTACAAAGCAAGGGTTAACAGCCAAACAAAACTCAACATTTATGGCCCTGATTCTGTAGTTTACAGAAACACCCCATATGTGGTTGTAAACTACTGTACGGGCACACGGCAGGGCGCAGAAGGAAAGAAATTCCATACGGTTTTTGGAAGGCAGATTTTGCAGGACAGTTTTTTTTTACACCATGTCCCATTTGAAGCCCCCCTGATGCACCCCTAGAGTAGAAACTCCATAAAACTGACCCCATCAAAGAAACTACACCCCTCAAAGTATTTAAAACAGATTTTACAAATGTCGTTAACCCTTTAGGTGTTCCACAATAGTTATTGGCAAATGGAGTAGAAATTTCAGAATTTAAATTTTTGGGCAAATTTTCCATTTTAATCAATTTTTCCCAGTAACAAAGCAAGGGTTAACAGCCAAACAAAACTCAATATTTATGGCCCTGATTCTGTAGTTTACAGAAACAGCCCATATGTGGTCGTAAACAGCTGTACGGGCACACGGCAGGGCGCAGAAGGAAATAAATTTTTTGGAAGGCAGATTTTGCTGGACTGTTTTTTTTTTACACCATGTCCCATTTGAAGCCCCCCTGATGCAACCCTAGAGTAGAAACTCCAAAAAAGTGGCCCCATTTTAGAAACTACGGGATAGGGTGGCAGGATTGTTGGTACTAGTTTAGGGTACATATGATTTTAGTTTGCTCTATATTATACTTTTTGTGAGGCAAGATAACAAGAAATAGCTGTTTTGGCACCTTTTTTTTTTTGTTATTTACAACATTCATCTGACAGGTTAGATCATGTGATATTTTTATAGACCAGGTTGTCATGGATGCAGCGATACCTAATATGTATACTTTTTTTTTTATTTATGTAAGTTTTACACAATGATTTCATTTTTGAAACAAAAAAAATCATGTTTTAGTGTTTCCATAGTCTGAGAGCCATAATTTTTTCAGTTTTTGGGTGATTACCTTGGGTAGGGTATGATTTTTGCAGGATGAGATGACGGTTTTATTGGCACAATTTTGGGGTGCGTGTGACTTTTTGATCGCTTGCTATTACACTTTTTGTGATGTAAGGTGACAAAAAATTGTTTATTTAGCACAGTTTTTATTAGAAATTTTTTGTGGTTTTCATCTGAGGGGTTAGGTCATGTGATATTTTTATATAGCCGGTCGATAAGGACGCAGCGATGCCTAATATGTATACTTTTTTTATTTAAGTTTTACACAATAATAACATTTTTTAAACATGATGTTTTAGTGTCTCCTTATTCAGAATTCTAAGCCATAGATTTTATATTTTTTGGGCGATTATCTCAGATAGGAGCTTATTTTTTGCGGGATGAGGTGATGGTTAGATTTGTACTATTTTGGTGGGCAAGCGCCTTTTTGATCGCTTGCTGTTGTACTTTTTGTGATGTAACGTGACAATTTTTTTTTTATTTAGTACAGTTTTTATTTTTTATTTTTTACGGTGTTCATCTGATGGGTTAGGTCAAGGGATATGTTTATAGAGCCGGTCGATATGGACGCCGCGATACCTAATGTGTATACTTTTTTCCCCCCTATTTTTTACCAATTTTTTTTTACTTTATTTGGGGAAAATTATGTTTTTATTTATTTTTACTTGAACCTTTAAATTTTTTGGGGGGAAAACTTTATTTTTTAAACTTTTTTTTCACTTTATTTTTTGCCCCACTTTGGAACTTTTGGGGGTATATTCCTTTACAATGCATTCCAATACTTCTGTATTGGAATGCATTGGCTGTATGAGTAATACTGTGTGTATTACTCATACAGCATCTGGGGCCTGTGAAATCCATGGGGCTGGATCTCACAGGCTCTTCACCGGAAGGCAGAGCCAATGCCTAAGGAAGGCATTGCTCTGCCTTCCATGCCATCGGTTCCCCCATACAGCCCCATGGGGACCCGATGGCACCACCGCCGCACCAGGTAAAAGCAGCAAACCGCAGGTCCCCCCGCGCATTTAGCCGAGGTGCCTGCTCAATGATTTGAGCAGGCACCTTGTTCTGTTCACCGCCCTCTGGGCGGCGGTGATCGGAACAACACATGACGTACCGGTACGTCATGGGTCCCTAAGGGGTTAAAAATATAATTATGACCTCTTAGTAAATTAGAGATAAGGGTTATTAGACAAAAAAAGGGTAGATAATCACATATGTTGTTCATGCAAAAATCTAAGTATTATCACAGAAAGCAAAAATTAATTAAAACATAACTTTTAATTAGAGATGGACTTGCGGTTTGCTCGGTGGTTATTTTGTGGCGAACTTTGCTTGTTCGCAATTCGCCAAACATGCGAACATATGGCGATATTCGCACGCGTCATATTTCTTTGCATAGCGCCGAAATTTGACCCATTACACATCCATCAGGTGGGACAGGACAGCCAATTTCGACGTTTCAGCACATGAACACACACCCTGCCCTATAAATAAATCTGTTCTGGCAGCCATTTTACATTCAGTATTTTGCCAGTGTAGGGAGAGGTTGCTGTGTGGAGCAGGGACAGACTGTTAGGGACACTAAACGCTAGCTAATAGGGCCACAAAAGCCATTTTAAGGACTGGTATAGGTGTGCTATCGATAGGTGTGACATACTGAGGGGTGTAATATACTTATAATATACTTTCTTTTCATTTTTTTTCTTTTTTTTATAATCAACATTTTTTATAGATTTTTTGTTTTCAAAACAAAGAGACATGAAAAAAGAATACATCACAGTACAAGAAGCAGCTGTCATATCCTGAAGCAGCAGGGGAGATGCATGTACAAACAATGTAGTTGTTATACAGAGAAAATGAGCGAAATTTCAGTTTAAGAGAATGGTAGTATAACCGCAAATCAGTAGATTAATAGTAATCAAGCCGGTATGAAACCTATTGGTCCAAAAGCTAGCAACCCATTGCTATTTAGGGAGGGACGATTTAAGAGAAGTTTCTATGTCTCCTCCAAGCCGACCAAGTCGAGAGGAATTTCTTTCTGGTACCCAACTCCTAATTAGATAGCTCCTCAAGGCGATAAATTTGATCGACCTTGTTTGTCCATTGTTCAATTGAGGGGATTTCGTCAGAGCGCCATTTTGTGGGAATTAGGAGACGGGCCGCTGATAAAAGGTGTAAAAGTAGCCCATGACTTTTATCATATTTGGATGTTTCTAGAGATAGAAGGGCGATTTCAGGTGTGCATGGGGCGGAAGAACCACTTATAGAGTTACTGACGCGGAATATCTGGTCCCACCAACTTAACAAGGGAGGGCAGTTCCACCAAATGTGGATGAAAGTGCCTTTATCTAAGCCACATCTCCAGCACAAGTCTGGTACGTCAGGGTACATGAGAGCCACTTTGTCAGGGGTTCTGTACCATCTGGACAAAATTTTGTAACCATTCTCCTGCACCCGGACACACCTTGAGGACCTGTGAGGGGTGATCAGCAGGGAATTAACTTCCATATCAGAAAATTGTTTGCCCAAATCTTTTTCCCATAATCCTATGTATGAGGGTTTAACTCTCATGTGAGGCTGAATGAGCTTTTTGTAAAGGAAGGAGATTAGTTTGGGGGGGTAAGTGGTAGAGGAAATCAATTTCTCAAACCATCCAGAGGTATGGTTCGTGGGAGTAGATTTGGAGTAACTAAGTAGCTCTTCTTTAAGATATTTAAGAGCAAGAAAATTAGCGGGCAGTATACCGCTTGTGGAGGCTAGAGTAGATTCAGGGGGAACACAGCCATCGCTATCCAGTAGCTCAGATATGGGAGTAGATGAGAATCTAAGCTGGGAGGGGATAGAGGATTTTACTTCCCCAGGGGCGAGTGAATATATATCTTTGACTTGTAGGAGGGGAGACAAAGGTAATTGGTCAACGTAGTTGGAAGAGAACCACTTCCATACATTGATAGTGGACCTTATTAGAGGGTTAGTCATATGGGGAAGGGGAGATAGTGGCTTGTCTGAGAGCAAAAGGGATCTAGTAGAAGAAGTAAAGTTGGAATTTTCAATATGGAGCCATGCTTTATGTGTAGGAGAACGTAACCAATCAATCACTCTACAAAGGTGTATCGCCTTCATGTATAGTTCGGGATCAGGAAGGCCTATACCCCCTAGTTGTTTCGGTCTGACGAGGGAGGAAAGTGAGATTCTGGGCTTTTTCTTGTCCCATAAGAACTGCCGTATTAGTGCATTTAATTTATTGAAAAAAGAGCGTGGGATCGTGATAGGGAGAACCTGGAGGAGGTAAGTCAGTCTTGGGATGACCAATGACATTACAATATTTTTCCTTCCAAACCAGGAGAGGAAATGTTTTTCTAGTGAGTCCAATTGAGCGGCCATAGACTTCAAAAGGGGGGTATAGTTCAAATGAAACAGGTCTGGCAAGTGGGCATTGATCTTAATTCCTAAATATGTTATGAGTTGGGTCGTCCAATTAAATGGGGAATTAGCTTGGAGTTTTTTAACGGACACAGGGGATAAGCCAATATGTAAAATCTGAGACTTTTGGGGGTTGACCTTAAAGTTAGAGAATGAACTAAAGACATCTAGTGTATGGAGTATTTTAGTCATGGAGGTGCTGGGGTTAGTGGTTAGGATCAAGAGATCATCCGCAAAAGGGGCTAGTTTTTATTCTTGCGAACCGATCTTTAACCCTTTGATGGATTCCTCTTGCCTAAGTGCTTGCATAAGGGTTTCCATAACTGGAACGAAAATAAGGGGGGAGAGTATAATATACTTTCTAACATAGAAATTATATGATAGTGCATTTCTATTGTGCAGCAGTTGTGTGCGGTTCTGCTGCGATACCGCAACTAGATAGAGGGGAAAATGCTATTGGAGTAACTAATTGCAACTGGTGTGATATACCTGTTGTCCCCACCTGTTTTTGTGTTCCTCATAAACTTACATGCTTGTCAAAAACCGCACTTAAAGCGTTTCTGTCATCAGAAAAATCATTATGTATCTGGCTGACATTAGCGAACATAACGCTATGATTTTTGAGTCCCTGCCTGCCGCCGTTCCCTAAAAAAAAACAACTTTTATAATATGCTAATGAGCCTCTAGGTGCTACTAGGGCATTGCTGCAGCACCTAGAGGCTTCTCACCTTGGTTGAACTTGATGGACATATCTCTTTTTTCAACCATTCCTACAGCTCCCTAGCATGCTTACAGTTAATCAAAACGTTACCTCTGGCATCTTTCCTGCTCTCATAAATCCATCAAAAACGATCTTTATAAGATATGCAAATGAGGGCTCGCAAGTGCCCAGGGGCGGTGTTACCCTCTTAGGTGCCCTGCTTGCTCAGCCTTTTCATTGCGTCCCCCCGCCCCTTCCTACCCTCCGCCCGCCCATCCTTTCCCTCTGACCGCCTTTCTACTAACTTGTAATTCTGCCGATATCCTGCGCCTGTGCACTGATTCCTTTGGCCGGCGCATGCGCACTGCGATGCCCATTCCTTGTACGGCATCACAGTAATGAATGCGCATGCGCCGATGGACCGCCTCCTTTGTTGAGTTTTCGTGTCGTTAGCTGGCGCATACGCAATAGTTACTGTGATGCCGTACAAGGAATGGGCATCGCAGTGCGCATGCGCCGGCCGACGGACGGAGTGCGCATGCGCGGGATCTCGGCGGAATAACAAGCTATGAGAAAGGCGGTAAGAGGGAAAGGATGGGTGGGCGGAGGGTAGGATGCAGGGCACCTAAGAAGCAGGGCACCTAAGAAAGTAACGCCGCCCCTGGGCACTTGCGAGCCCTCATTTGCATATCTTATAAAGATCGTTTTTGATGGATTTATGAGAGCAGGAAAGATGCCAGAGGTAACGTTTTGATTAACTGTAAGCATGCTAGGGAGCTGTGGGAAGGGTTAAAAAAGTGAAATGCTGGTGACAGACTCCCTTTAACTATGTAATTATGTAACCCTTTGGCACTCCTAAGTCAAGTTGATTGATGTCCTAGTTCTCCTCTGTGCCAGTAAAATCATGCGCCTGCGCCTTCCTTTTAGTATTCGGCGCAGGCGCAGTGAGTGAAGCCTGCAGCAGGAGAGCGTCCTTGACTCACTGCGCTGAATACTAAATGGCACAGCGCAGGCGCAGGATTTACGGGGCACTGAGGAGAACTAGGACGTCAATCAGCTGGACATGGGCGTGCCAAAGGGTGAGAAGACAGAGCCTCTAGGTGCTGCAGCAACGCCCCACTATCACCTAGAGGCTCATTAGCATATTATACATTAGCATATTATACAAGTCTTTATTCTGAGGGAATGGCGGCAGGCAGGGACTTAAAAATCATACAGTTATAATCTGCTGACATTAGCACATCGCTAATGTCAGCCAGATACTGTCACAACCAGACAGCTGAGAAGCTCTGACAGAGGCCTTTCAGAACCTCCTCCTTGAATTTCTGTGTTGTGGTATTCAGCTCCTCCTCTCGTCAGCCTCTCTCAGCTGTCATGTGTTAATTACTTCCTGGAGTGTGTGTGCACGCTGATCTGTCCTCCTGTTTGCTTCAAAGCTAAGTGTACCTTTATCTGTTAATATCTGTTTGCTGGATCCCAGGTGACCCTGACTCCCTCCGTATCTTGTGTAGGGAGCCGGTGGTCGTGTCCCCTCACTATTGTAGGGTGCTCAGGGCTTTATAGTCAAGGTTCGTGGATATGCAAACCTCCACCATCCGGATCTATGCATAGGCTGAGCAGCCAGGGAAAGTGCCAGGTCTTCTGCAGGGGTCTCCCTTGGTTCCTTAGTTTTTGGATCCAGCGAGTCGTTTATACATGTTGCTTTGCCTTATTTCCTGTACACCGTCCATGACATTATAAGCCGCCATAACCGTCTCAAGCATGGATCCGGTTTCACTTTTGGCTGAACGCCTTCAGGGTCTTTCATTGGAGGTAGCTGATCTCCGCAGGACTTTTTCTCAGCTTCAAGTGACCGGTTCAGCTGGCGTTCATGGAGTTTGCTCTGAGCCTAAGATATCGCTCCCGGATACGTTCTCCGGGGGTAGTGAGAATTTTCTGCGTTTTAGAGAGGCTTGCAAACTCCATTTTCGCCTTCTTCCCCATTCTTCTGGTGATGAGGAACGGAGGGTGGGGATCATTATATCGCTGCTCAGGGGTAACGCTCAGTCCTGGGCCTTTTCGCTGCCGGAGGGGGCACGGCCCCTCCGTTCAGTGGATGAATTCTTTTTAGCCCTGGGTCAGATATATGATGATCCGGATCGTATTGCTCTGGCGGAGTCTAGATTACGTCTCCTATGCCAGGGTAAACAATCCGCAGAAATATACTGCTCAGAATTTCGGAGATGGGCAGCTGATACTGGTTGGAATGATGCTGCACTCCGAAGTCAATTTTGCCATGGTCTTTCAGAGGGATTGAAAGATGCATTCGCCTTTCATGAAAGGCCTATTTCTTTGGACTCTGCTATGTCTCAGGCCGTTCGTATTGACAGGCGTCTTAGAGAGAGAGGAGAGATCTCTCCTTCCTGTCATACTCGGTCCCAGGACTGTGCAGCGGTCCCATTCTCTGCGCAGGGGTCTCAGTCGCTGTCAGCCCCTTCTGAGCAGGAGCCCATGCAGCTGGGGTTGATTGCTTCTGACAATAGAAGATTCAGCCCGCATGGGAGGGTTTGTTTTTGTTGTGGAGGTATTAATCATTTGGCAAATATTTGTCCCTCTAGGAGATTCAGGCAGTTCTCTGGGTATAATAAAGAAACAAAGAGGAAAAAATCTTTGAAAAATGTTCCGTCTGTTACTATTGGCAGGGTTGAGGCGGAGATTGAAGGTTTTCCGTTTACTTGTAGTTCCCGTTTTGTCCTGCCGGCTAGGGTGGCGCTAGAGAGCAAGAACATTTTTTGTGAGATTTTTGTGGATAGTGGAGCAGCGGTCAATCTCATTGATAATCACTTTGCGATAACTCATGGTTTCCAGGTGTGCGCTTTGAGAAAGGATATTCCTGTGTTTGCTATCGATTCCGCTCCACTTTCTCAGAAGTCATTAAAGGGCATAGTTCACAATATCCGTTTAATTGTGAGTGATGCTCATGTTGAGGATGTGTCATGTTTCGTCCTTAGCGGTTTGCCGACTCCTCTAGTGTTGGGGCTACCCTGGCTCACTAAACATAACCCCACCATTGATTGGCAAGCGAGGCAAATAAATGGTTGGAGTGACTTTTGCAGAGAGAATTGCCTCACGACTAGAGTTGAGCGAACACCTGGATGTTCGGGTTCGAGAAGTTCGGCCGAACATCCCGGAAATGTTCGGGTTCGGGATCCGAACCCGATCCGAACTTCGTCCCGAACCCGAACCCCATTGAAGTCAATGGGGACCCGAACTTTTCGGCACTAAAAAGGCTGTAAAACAGCCCAGGAAAGAGCTAGAGGGCTGCAAAAGGCAGCAACATGTAGGTAAATCCCCTGCAAACAAATGTGGATAGGGAAATGAATTAAAATAAAAATTAAATAAATAAAAATTAACCAAAATCAATTGGAGAGAGGTCCCATAGCAGAGAATCTGGCTTCACGTCACCCACCACTGTAAGAGTCCATTTTCATAAATTTAGGCCCAGCACCCAGGCAGAGGAGGGAGGTCCCGTAACAGAGAATCTGGCTTCATGTCAGCAGAGAATCAGTCTGCATGTCATAGCAGAGAATGAGGCTTCACGTCAGCCACCACTGCAACAGTCCATTGGCATATATTTAGGCCCAGCACACACAGGCAGAGGAGAGAGGTCCCGTAACAGAGAATCTGGCTTCATGTCAGCAGAGAATCAGTCTGCATGTCATAGCAGAGAATGAGGCTTCACGTCAGCCACCACTGCAACAGTCCATTGGCATATATTTAGGCCCAGCACACACACAGGCAGAGGAGAGAGGTCCCGTAACAGAGAATCTGTCTTCATGTCAGCAGAGAATTAGTCTGCATGTCATAGCAGAGAATGAGGCTTCACGTCAGCCACCACTGCAACAGTCCATTGGCATATATTTAGGCCCAGCACACAGGCAGAGGAGAGAGGTCCCGTAACAGACAATCTGGCTTCATGTCAGCAGAGAATCATTCTGCATGTCATAGCAGAGAATCAGGCTTCACGTCAGCCACCACTGCAACAGTCCATTGGCATATATTTAGGCCCAGCACACAGGCAGAGGAGAGAGGTCCCGTAACAGAGGATCTGGCTTCATGTCAGCAGAGAATCAGTCTGCATGTCATAGCAGAGAATCAGGCTTCACGTCACCCAACATTGGAACAGTCCATTGGCATATATTTAGGCCCCGGCACCCAGACACAGGAGAGGTTTATTCAACTTTGGGTAGCCTCGCAATATAATGGTAAAATTAAAATATAAATAGGATTGAATGAGGAAGTGCCCTGGAGTCCAATAATATATGGTTAAGGGGAGGTAGTTAATGTCTAATCTGGACAAGGGACGGACAGATCCTGTGGGATCCATGCCTGGTTCATTTTTATGAACGTCAGCTTGTCCACATTGGCTGTAGACAGGCGGCTGCGTTTGTCTGTAATGACGCCCCCTGCCGTGCTGAATACACGTTCAGACAAAACGCTGGCCGCCGGGCAGGCCAGCACCTCCAAGGCATAAAAGGCTAGCTCTGGCCACGTGGACAATTTAGAGACCCAGAAGTTGAATGGGGCCGAACCATCAGTCAGTACGTGGAGGGGTGTGCACACGTACTGTTCCACCATGTTAGTGAAATGTTGCCTCCTGCTAACACGTTGCGTATCAGGTGGTGGTGCAGTTAGCTGTGGCGTGTTGACAAAAGTTTTCCACATCTCTGCCATGCTAACCCTGCCCTCAGAGGAGCTGGCCGTGACACAGCTGCCTTGGCGACCTCTTGCTCCTCCTCTGCCTTGGCCTTGGGCTTCCACTTGTTCCCCTGTGACATTTGGGAATGCTCTCAGTAGCGCGTCTACCAACGTGCGCTTGTACTCGCGCATCTTCCTATCACGCTCCAGTGCAGGAAGTAAGGTGGGCACATTGTCTTTGTAGCGTGGATCCAGCAGGGTGGCAACCCAGTAGTCCGCACAGGTTAAAATGTGGGCAACTCTGCTGTCGTTGCGCAGGCACTGCAGCATGTAGTCGCTCATGTGTGCCAGGCTGCCCAGGGGTAAGGACAAGCTGTCCTCTGTGGGAGGCGTATCGTCATCGTCCTGCCTTTCCCCCCAGCCACGCACCAGTGATGGACCCGAGCTGCGTTGGGTGCCACCCCGCTGTGACCATGCTTCATCCTCATCCTCCTCCACCTCCTCCTCATCCTCGTCCTCCTCGTCCTCCAGTAGTGGGCCCTGGCTGGCCACATTTGTACCTGGCCTCTGCTGTTGCCAAAAACCTCCCTCTGAGTCACTTCGAAGAGACTGGCCTGAAAGTGCTAAAAATGACCCCTCTTCCTCCTCCTCCTCCTCCTGGGCCACCTCCTCTTCCATCATCGCCCTAAGTGTTTTCTCAAGGAGACATAGAAGTGGTATTGTAACGCTGATAACGGCGTCATCGCCACTGGCCATGTTGGTGGAGTACTCGAAACAGCGCAACAGGGCACACAGGTCTCGCATGGAGGCCCAGTCATTGGTGGTGAAGTGGTGCTGTTCTGTAGTGCGACTGACCCGTGCGTGCTGCAGCTGAAACTCCACTATGGCCTGCTGCTGCTCGCACAGTCTGTCCAGCATGTGCAAGGTGGAGTTCCACCTGGTGGGCACGTCGCATATGAGGCGGTGAGCGGGAAGGCCGAAGTTACGCTGTAGCGCAGACAGGCGAGCAGCAGCAGGATGTGAACGCCGGAAGCGCGAACAGACGGCCCGCACTTTATGCAGCAGCTCTGACATGTCGGGGTAGTTGTGAATGAACTTCTGCACCACCAAATTCAGCACATGCGCCAAGCAAGGGATGTGCGTCAAATTGGCTAGTCCCAGAGCTGCAACGAGATTTCGCCCATTATCGCACACCACCAGGCCGGGCTTGAGGCTCACCGGCAGCAACCACTCGTCGGTCTGTTGTTCTATACCCCGCCACAACTCCTGTGCGGTGTGGGGCCTGTCCCCCAAACATATGAGTTTCAGAATGGCCTGCTGACGTTTACCCCGGGCTGTGCTGAAGTTGGTGGTGAAGGTGTGTGGCTGACTGGATGAGCAGGTGGAAGAAGAGGAGGAGGAAGCCGAGAAGGAGGAGGTGGCAACAGGAGGCAAAGAATGTTGCCCTGCGATCCTTGGCGGCGGAAGGACGTGCGCCAAACAGCTCTCCGCCTGGGGCCCAGCTGCCACTACATTTACCCAGTGTGCAGTTAGGGAGATATAGCGTCCCTGGCCGTGCTTACTGGTCCACGTATCTGTGGTTAGGTGGACCTTGCCACAGATGGCGTTGCGCAGTGCACACTTGATTTTATCGGATACTTGGTTGTGCAGGGAAGGCACGGCTCTCTTGGAGAAGTAGTGGCGGCTGGGAACAACATACTGTGGGACAGCAAGCGACATGAGCTGTTTGAAGCTGTCTGTGTCCACCAGCCTAAATGACAGCATTTCATAGGCCAGTAGTTTAGAAATGCTGGCATTCAGGGCCAGGGATCGAGGGTGGCTAGGTGGGAATTTACGCTTTCTCTCAAATGTTTGTGAGATGGAGAGCTGAACGCTGCCGTGTGACATGGTTGAGACGCTTGGTGACGGAGGTGGTGGTGGTGGTGTTGGTGGTACATCCCCTGTTTGCTGGGCGGCAGGTGCCAACGTTCCTCCAGAGGCGGAGGAAGAGGCCGAGGCGGCAGCAGCAGAAGAGGCCGAGGCGGCAGCAGCAGAAGAGGTAGCAGGGGGAGCCTGAGTGACTTCCTTGGTTTTAAGGTGTTTACTCCACTGCAGTTCATGCTTTGCATGCAGGTGCCTGGTCATGCAGGTTGTGCTCAGGTTCAGAACGTTAATGCCTCGCTTCAGGCTCTGATGGCACAGCGTGCAAACCACTCGGGTCTTGTCGTCAGCACATTGTTTGAAGAAGTGCCATGCCAGGGAACTCCTTGAAGCTGCCTTTGGGGTGCTCGGTCCCAGATGGCGGCGGTCAGTAGCAGGCGGAGTCTCTTGGCGGCGGGTGTTCTGCTTTTGCCCACTGCTCCCTCTTTTGCTACGCTGTTGGCTCGGTCTCACCACTGCCTCTTCCTCCGAACTGTGAAAGTCAGTGGCACGACCTTCATTCCATGTGGGGTCTAGGACCTCATCAGTCCCCTGCATCGTCTTCCACCCAGTCTTGATCCCTGACCTCCTGTTCAGTCTGCACACTGCAGAAAGACGCAGCAGTTGGCACCTGTGTTTCGTCATCATCAGAGACATGCTGAGGTGGTATTCCCATGTCCTCATCATCAGGAAACATAAGTGGTTGTGCGTCAGTGCATTCTATGTCTTTCACCGCTGGGGAAGGGCTAGGTGGATGCCCTTGGGAAACCCTGCCAGCGGAGTCTTCAAACAGCATAAGAGACTGCTGCATAACTTGAGGCTGAGACAGTTTCCCTGGTATGCATGGGGGTGATGTGACAGACTGATGGGGTTGGTTTTCAGGCGCCATCTGTGCGCTTTCTGCAGAAGACTGGGTGGGAGATAATGTGAACGTGCTGGATCCACTGTCGGCCACCCAATTGACTAATGCCTGTACCTGCTCAGGCCTTACCATCCTTAGAACGGCATTGGGCCCCACCATATATCGCTGTAAATTCTGGCGGCTACTGGGACCTGAGGTAGTTGGTACACTAGGACGTGTGGATGTGGCAGAACGGCCACGTCCTCTCCCAGCACCAGAGGGTCCACTAACACCACCACGACCATGTCCACGTCCGCGTCCCTTACTAGATGTTTTTCCTCATTGTTATGGTTCACCACAACAACAAAAATATTATTTGGCCCAATGTATTGTATTCAAATTCAGCGGGATATAAATTTGAGGCCTAGTATTTAGGCGCTGGGTGACCGGTATGGATTTACTAACAGAATTAGACTTGGAAATGCACAGTAGCGTGTGTGTGAAGTTATTCTGAATGACCCTATGTGCACCTTCAATATGATATACCCTTTTAGGGATAGATTTCAAATAGCTCTGATATAGCAGAAACCACTAAATTATGAAATTGCTAAATTGGGAATTGTATTTCAACCCAGAACAAAAAATGTGCTTTGACGGACACTAAATAACTTTCCCAGCCACAACAGGACAGCGGTAACGAGAGATTTAGCAGGATATAAATTTGAGGCCTAGTATTTAGGCGCTGGGTGACAGGTATGGGTTTAGTGACAGAATTAGACTTGGAAATACACAGTAGCGGGTGTGTGTGAAGTTATTCTGAATGACCCAATGTGCACCTTGAATATTATATACCCTTTTAGGGATAGATTTCAAATAGCTCTGATATAGCAGAAACCACTAAATTATGAAATTGCTAAATTGGGAATTGTATTTCAACCCAGAACAAAAAATGTGCTTTGACGGACACTAAATAACTTTCCCAGCCACAACAGGACAGCGGTAACGAGAGATTTAGCGGGATATAAATTTGAGGCCTAGTATTTAGGCGCTGGGTGACAGGTATGGGTTTAGTGACAGAATTAGACTTGGAAATGCACAGTAGCGGGTGTGTGTGAAGTTATTCTGAATGACCCTATGTGCACCTTGAATATTATATACCCTTTTAGGGATAGATTTCAAATAGCTCTGATATAGCAGGAACCACTAAATTATGAAATTGCTAAATTGGGAATTGTACTTCAACCCAGAACAAAAAATGTGCTTTGACGGACACTAAATAACTTTCCCAGCCACAACAGTAACAGCGGTAACGAGAGATTTAGCGGGATATAAATTTGAGGCCTAGTATTTAGGCGCTGGGTGACCGGTATGGATTTAGTGACAGAATTAGACTGGGATATGGCCAAAAAATAACCACACTATTGCTGGTTAAATGCACTTGGTGACGGGCGCAGCTTGCCCCTGATGTAGTATATGGCCAAAAAATGAACAGACTATTGCTGGTTAAATGCACTTGGTGTCACAGCTTGACCAACCACACTACTGAGGGTTAAATGCACTTGGTGACGGGCGCAGCTTGCCCCTGATGTAGTATATGGCCAAAAAATAAACAGACTATTGCTGGTTAAATGCACTTGGTGTGACAGCTTCACCCTGATGTAGGCTTTAGCCAAAAAACAACCACACCATTGAGGGTTAAATGCACTTGGTGACAGGCGCAGCTTGCCCCTGATTTAGTATATGGCCAAAAAATGAACAGACTATTGCTGGTTAAATGCACTTGGTGTGACAGCTTCACCCTGATGTAGGCTTTAGCCAAAAAACAACCACACCATTGAGGGTTAAATGCACTTGGTGACAGGCGCAGCTTGCCCCTGATTTAGTATATGGCCAAAAAATGAACAGACTATTGCTGGTTAAATGCACTTGGTGTGACAGCTTCACCCTGATGTAGGCTTTAGCCAAAAAACAACCACACCATTGAGGGTTAAATGCACTTGGTCGCAGCTTGGATGCACTTGGTCGCAGCACCGCACAAGACACAAAATGGCCGCCGATCACCCCAGAAAAAAGTGACTGACAAACGGTCTGGGCAGCCTAAAAACAGTGAGTGAGCATTTGAATTTCAGCAGCTCAATGATGCACAGCTGCAGATCGATAGATTAATCAAGTTAAGTACTTTGGAGGAGTTAATCTGCCTAATCTCGCCCTACTGTCGCATCCGCAACCTCTCCCTACGCTAATCAGAGCAGAGTGACGGGCGGCGCTATGTGACTCCAGCTTAAATAGAGGCTGGGTCACATGGTGCTCTGGCCAATCACAGCCATGCCAATAGTAGGCATGGCTGTGACGGCCTCTTGGGGCAAGTAGTATGACGCTTGTTGATTGGCTGCTTTGCAGCCTTTCAAAAAGCGCCAAGAAAGCGTCACAAAAGCGCCAAGAAAGCGACGAACACCGAACCCGAACCCGGACTTTTACGAAAATGTCCGGGTTCGGGTCCGTGTCACGGACACCCCAAAATTCGGTACGAACCCGAACTATACAGTTCGAGTTCGCTCATCCCTACTCACGACATCTGTTTCTGAGGTTGCTACTAAGACTGTACCATCTTTTCTCTCTGAATTTTCGGATGTCTTCTCTGAGAGTGGAGTTCAGGATTTGCCCCCGCACAGGGAGTACGATTGCCCTATTAATCTCATCCCAGACGCCAAGCTGCCTAAATCTCGTTTATACAATCTTTCCCAACCTGAGAGGATCGCTATGCGTGCTTATATCTCTGAGAGTCTGAGAAAGGGACACATACGACCCTCAAAGTCACCTGTTGCCGCTGGTTTTTTCTTTGTTAAGAAAAAAGATGGTTCTTTAAGACCTTGTCTGGATTTCAGGGAGCTGAACAATATCACAATTCGTGACCCTTATCCGCTTCCTCTGATCCCGGACCTATTTAACCAGGTTGTTGGGGCTAAAGTCTTTTCCAAATTAGATTTAAGAGGGGCATACAACCTGGTCAGGGTCAGAGAAGGGGACGAATGGAAGACGGCCTTCAATACCCCTGAGGGCCATTTTGAGAATTTGGTTATGCCTTTTGGTTTGATGAATGCCCCAGCCGTTTTTCAGCATTTCGTGAACAGCATTTTTTATCATTTGATGGGAAAATTTGTATTGGTGTATTTGGATGACATTTTGATTTTTTCTCCCGATTTCAAAACTCATAAGGAACATTTACGTCAGGTCTTGCTCATCCTGCGGGAGAATAAATTATATGCGAAACTGGAAAAATGTGTGTTTGCGGTTCCAGAAATTCAATTTCTGGGGTTTCTTCTCTCCGCTTCTGGTTTTCGCATGGACCCCGAGAAGGTCCGCGCTGTGCTTGAGTGGGAGCTTCCTGAGAATCAAAAGGCGCTGATGCGTTTTTTGGGCTTTGCCAATTATTACAGGAAGTTCATTTTGAATTATTCTTCTATTGTTAAACCACTCACTGATATGACCAGAAAGGGGGTAGATTTTTCTTCTTGGTCAGTAGAGGCGCGTAAGGCTTTTTCTGATATCAAGGAGAGTTTTGCTTCCGCTCCCATCTTGGTGCAACCTGATGTTTCGTTACCCTTCATAGTTGAGGTTGATGCTTCTGAGGTGGGTGTGGGGGCGGTCTTGTCTCAGGGTTCCTCTCCTGCCAATTGGCGACCGTGTGCCTTTTTCTCAAGAAAACTCTCCTCCGCAGAGAGAAATTACGATGTGGGAGATAGGGAATTGTTGGCCATCAAGTTGGCTTTTGAGGAATGGCGCCATTGGCTAGAGGGAGCCAGACACCCTATTACCGTATTTACTGACCATAAAAATCTGGCCTACTTGGAGTCAGCCAAGCGTCTGAACCCGAGACAGGCCAGATGGTCGTTGTTCTTTTCTAGGTTTAATTTTGTTGTCACGTTCCGCCCTGGAGTTAAGAATGTGAAGGCAGATGCCCTGTCACGTTGTTTTCCGGGAGGCGGGAATTTTGAAGACCCGGGTCCCATTTTGGCTGAAGGTGTGGTGGTCTCTGCTCTTTTTCCTGAATTGGAGGCAGAGGTGCAGGCAGCCCAGTCAGAGGCTCCTGATCTTTGTCCTCCTGGGAGGTTGTTTGTGCCTCTCGCTTTAAGACACAAGATTTTTAAAGAACACCACGATACGGTCCTTGCTGGGCACCCGGGGATAAGAGCCACACTGGATCTCATCGCTCGGAGATTCTGGTGGCCTGCGCTTCGTAAGTCGGTTGAGGGTTTTGTGGCAGCCTGCGAGACTTGCGCTCGTGCCAAAGTCCCTCATTCACGGCCATCAGGTCCTCTCCTTCCCTTACCCATTCCTTCCCGTCCTTGGACACATCTGTCCATGGACTTTATCACGGACCTGCCTCGTTCCTCGGGGAAGACTGTGATTCTGGTGGTGGTGGACCGTTTTAGCAAAATGGTGCATTTCATCCCTTTTCCTGGTTTGCCCAATGCTAAGACGCTGGCGCAGGCATTTGTTGATCACATTGTCAAATTGCACGGTATTCCTTCAGACATAGTCTCTGATAGGGGCACGCAGTTTGTTTCCAGATTCTGGAAGGCTTTCTGTTCTCGCTTGGGGGTTCGGTTGTCATTCTCTTCTGCTTTCCACCCGCAGTCGAATGGCCAGACAGAGCGCGTCAATCAGAATCTGGAGACATATCTGCGTTGTTTTGTGGCGGAGAATCAAGAGGATTGGTGTTCTTTTTTGTCCCTTGCTGAGTTTGCTTTAAATAACCGTCGTCAGGAGTCCTCTGATAAGTCACCATTTTTTGGTGCATATGGGTTTCATCCACAGTTTGGGACTTTCTCGGGAGAGGGGTCTTCTGGTTTACCTGATGAGGACAGATTCTCCTCGTCTTTGTCATCTATTTGGCAAAAGATTCAAGATAATCTAAAGAGCATGAGTGAGAGATATAAGCGTGTGGCTGATAAGAGACGTGTGCTTGGTCCGGACCTGAATGTTGGTGATCTGGTGTGGTTGTCTACCAAGAATATCAAATTGAAGGTTCCCTCCTGGAAGTTGGGTCCTAGGTTTATTGGGCCTTACAAAATCCTGTCTGTCATCAATCCTGTTGCATACCGTCTTGATCTTCCTCAGACTTGGAAGATCCATAATGTTTTTCATAAGTCCTTATTGAAACCTTATGTTCAACCCATTGTACCCTCGCCTTTGCCTCCTCCTCCGATTATGGTTGATGGGAATCTTGAATTTCAGGTATCTAGGATTGTGGATTCTCGTCTTGTCCGCGGTTCTCTTCAGTACCTTGTTCAGTGGGAGGGGTATGGTCCTGAGGAGAGGATGTGGGTCCCAGTGACGGACATTAAGGCCTCTCGTCTCATCAGGGCTTTCCATAGGTCCCATCCTGAGAAGGTGGGTTCTGAGTGTCCGGAGTCCACTCGTAGAGGGAGGGGTACTGTCACAACCAGACAGCTGAGAAGCTCTGACAGAGGCCTTTCAGAACCTCCTCCTTGAATTTCTGTGTTGTGGTATTCAGCTCCTCCTCTCGTCAGCCTCTCTCAGCTGTCATGTGTTAATTACTTCCTGGAGTGTGTGTGCACGCTGATCTGTCCTCCTGTTTGCTTCAAAGCTAAGTGTACCTTTATCTGTTAATATCTGTTTGCTGGATCCCAGGTGACCCTGACTCCCTCCGTATCTTGTGTAGGGAGCCGGTGGTCATGTCCCCTCACTATTGTAGGGTGCTCAGGGC
Source organism: Bufo gargarizans (assembly GCF_014858855.1). NCBI lineage: Eukaryota > Metazoa > Chordata > Amphibia > Anura > Bufonidae > Bufo > Bufo gargarizans. The sequence continues at coordinate 579,310,612 of NC_058082.1, forward strand.
TTTATAGTCAATGTTCGTGGATATGCAAACCTCCACCATCCGGATCTATGCATAGGCTGAGCAGCCAGGGAAAGTGCCAGGTCTTCTGCAGGGGTCTCCCTTGGTTCCTTAGTTTTTGGATCCAGCGAGTCGTTTATACATGTTGCTTTGCCTTATTTCCTGTACACCGTCCATGACAGATACATAACGATTTTTCTGATGACAGAAACCCTTTAAAAGTGCCCAGATGCTTGCGATCAAGCCAAGTACTGGGATGTCTTGGGCGTGTATAATGACTATGCACCAGGCGATCACCTAGACTTGGTGATTATGTAGGTGATACTAGGTCATGGTGAAAGTGGAGATCCATCATAAGAATTGGCCAGTATTTATTAAGAATGTTTCTATCCTGTATCTCCGTATGCTGAAATGCCTCCCTCAAAACGCGTGTAAGGTAGCCCCTCGCTTGGAATCTACAAAGTAACCCCTGACATTCACTAAAAAATCCTTCGGGCCAGAACAATTTCTTCACATCCGAAGATATTGGCCCTTTGGGATACCCCTTTGATACCCCTTTTTAATACAGTAGGATGATAACTGTTCAAATGTAATAAATTATTGGTGGCGGTAAATTTTCCGAAGATCGTAGTTGCAAATCTATCGGATTGTTTGATGACTTTGACGTCCAAAAACTTCAGTGTGTCAGGATGGAATTCAAAGGTAAAAGATAATCCTATATCATTGTTATTCAAGGTACCAATAAACGTCTTAAACTCAGATACATTACCATTCCAGACCAAGAACACGTCATCAATGTAATGTGTCCAAAACACAATCTTGTCACCCAACCATGTATGGTAATCAGGGAACACAATCAAGTCCTCCCACCAGCCCAGGAAGAGATTTGCATAAGTGGGGGCAGAGGGGCTTCCCATTGCGGGCCTCCTGAGCTGAATTCATTAGATTATACTCTCACTACTAGTTTTGACAATCATGTATCTATATTATAAATGTATGTAATTAATGTATTTAGTGGCATTTCTACTTGAATCATGTACTGTATGTCATCACAGTACCACATTGTTTCATCATAGTATTTTTATCACCTATAATATTGTCTATATACTGTGGTGGTTTTAGATTTGCTTAATTTTTTTTATTTGTTATGATTATGTTTATGCATCAATTTCACTTATTATGTGTATTTACATTATGGTACTCAGTCATTTCATATGCTTTCAGGCATTTAATTGGGCTTTTATTATTTATGTATATCACTTTAAATTACATTCAATGCAGGTCGATGGATCGCTGGTGTTGGTGGCGTTATCCGCCTCCCTGTGTGTTCCGGATTGCGTTTCACCCGGACACGTGACTTCCTGTTGCGTTCCGGGGTGGAACGCATACTGGATATCCGGTTTGTCGGCGATCTCTCCTGACTTAACCGATGCACCGCGCCCACATACTCCTTATTATCATGGGCATAATTACCTTTCTTAACCTCGCCGGGAGAGAGCTGCACTAATAGTGGGGCGTGGTCTGATAAATGGAAGGATTTGTATGTAGCCTGTACATCTCTATAAAAAAAGTCGTCTAGTCTTGAGCTTCCGCTAGTCCATTAACGTTGATACAAAAATGCATTAAAACAAACACCCCAGACAAAAAAGCCACTTCCTCTATATACAACATAATAAATATTCCCACCTCCCCACCTTCGTATCTATTAAAATGGACAACAGAACTAGGTTGGGATTTCAACAACTCTGAGATAAAAGATATAATCTCAAATGAAAGATCTAGATCCATTAGCCCCAAAGTACAAGAATCCTATTTTAAGATAGTCTCTCGGTGCAGAACCCCATATCCCCATTATGCTGGAGATGTGAAATTGAGCGGGGTACTATTTCTCATATCTGGATCCACTGCAAAAAACTAGAAACTTTCTGGAAGACCATCACCATGATAATCATGATAATCAACAAAACTTTCAATACGACAGCTAAAATCCCCCCAAACCTGATTCTATTTAGTATATTTGACATACATACTTCTGCTATTATATATCCTTTAACCTTAGACATGTTAAACGTAGCCAAATTATTGATCCCAAGATTATGGATTGCCATAAGCAACGGGCCACAAGTGCAGGATCTGCCCCCCCCCCCCCTCTATAGATGCCCCACTGCATGGGGTTGAGCACTTCCTGCTTTTTAATACCACGCCAGTTTGTAGTTTGTATTTAGAATTTTTGGAGGTGTAGAAACTCCTAGTCTAAATGTGCCTTTATTTCCATCCACAGGCAGCATTCTGGTGCACATGTGAGGCCTGGGCTATATCAGCCAGTCTTGGGTGGGGCTCAGAGCTCTCTGCCTTCTCCCATTGTATGCATGGTCACATACTGGCGGTTACTGGGAGATTGCTTTGAGTCAGACCTTGCGCGCCTGTAATTCGCCCACTGGCTCCTGGTATTGCCTATACGGCCCAGGTAGGTTTAGCGTTAGGTCCCGAGCTACTTGAGAAACCTTGGCGCGGTGCTCAGGCTCAGACATGTCCTCCAAGCAGGATATGTTTGCTAATTCTCAATTTTACACGAGTACGAGGGTTAGTAAGACCGCAGAGTGCACCTGTCTTTGTTTTTGTTATATTATTTTGACTGCTTATCACTAGAGATGTCCCGAACTATTCGCCAGCGAACATCGCTTGTTCGCGTTCGCCGCGGCGGGCGAACATATGCAATGTTCAGTCCGCCCCCTATTTGTCATCATTGAGCAAACTTTGACCCTGTACCTCACACTCAGCAGACACATTCCAGCCAATCAGCAGCAGACCCTCTCTCCAAGACCCTCCCACCTCCTAGCAAAAAGCAAGTACAGCATCCATCTTAGATTCATTCGGAAGCTGCAGTCTTAGTGAGAGCAGGTACAGTGCTGCTGCTGATTTAATAGGGAAATCGATAGCTAGGCCAGTGTTCTGTGTCCACTCCAGTCCTGAAAGACTCATCTGATCTGCTGTAATGACAGTGTCTTGACAGCACCCCAAAAAGCCCTTTTTAGGGCTAGTACATCAGTCTGCTTTTTTTTTTTTGTTTCTCTGCAATCTAATTGCAGTTGCCTGCCAGCGTGTGTGTCAGGCCCACAGCGTATACTGTGCCCACTACTGCCAGTGCCCAGTGCCACCACTCATATCTGGTGTCACAGTAGCTTGCATTTAAAAAAAACAACAACAATTTTTTCACTGTAATATAATTGCAGTTGCCTGCAAGCGTGTGTGTCAGGCCTACAGCATGTACTGTGCCCACTACTGCCAGTGCCCAGTTGCACCATTCATATCTGGTGTCACAGTAGATTACATAAAAAAAATATTTAAAAAAAATCACTGTAATATAATTGCAGTTGCCTGCAAGCGTGTGTCAGGCCTACAGCGTGTACTGTGCCCACTACTGCCAGTGCCCAGTGCCACCACTCATATCTGGTGTCACAGTAGATTACATTTAAAAGAAAACAACTATTTTTTCTCTGTAATCTAATTGCAGTTGCCTGCAAGCGTGTGTGTCAGTGTCATGGTCTTACCTTCTTACTGTTCTCCTTCGTTTGACATGTGCTGGCGGCCATCTTGGTTTCTGGGTTTCTTGTAGCCTCCCACCCTGCGGCTCCTCCTTCCCACTGGGAGGAGCTGGATGCCTAGCTCATATATATAGGAGGTCTGTGGCTTCAGTTCCTTGCTTGGTCCTCCTGTGTTCACATGCTTCCAAGACTGCTGCTGCTTCTGGTTCCTGATCCTGGCCTCGTCTGACTACCCCGTTGGTTCCTGATCCTGGCTTCGTCTGACTACCCTTCTGGTTCCTGATCCTGGCCTCGTCTGACTACCCCGTTGGTTCCTGATCCTGGCTTCGTCTGACTACCCTGCTGGTTCCTGATCCAGGCTTCGTCTGACTACCCTTCTGGTTCCTGACCTCTGTCTACGCAAGACCCTGCTTCGGTTTAGCCATCCGTTTGGACTTTTGCTTACAGCTTGATTTTCAATAAAGCCTTCTTATTTCCACTTATCTCTTGTTGTACGTCTGGTTCATGGTTCCATGACATTAGGACCAAGCCATGAATTTTGACGGTACAGGGCCATCCTCGCTACCTACGCTGGTTGCCAGACTTGATCAGCAGGATCACCTGTTGGGTCGGTTCGCTGTGGCGTTGCAAACCCTGCTTGAACGCACGGCTCATTTCGCTTCCGTTGCCGATGGGTCGGTTGTCGCTCCTGGGCCCGCTCCTACTGCCGCTCCGGTTGTTGCGCCAGAGTCTACCCCGACACCTGTTGCTGCGCCTGCGGTGTCTCGGGGTATGACCGGTTCTGCCCCCCTTCCACAGCGCTTTGGGGGAGAGCCAACTCAGTGCCGAGGTTTCCTTAACCAGGTGGGCATTTATTTCGAGTTGCTGCCACATGCCTTTCCTACTGAGAGATCAAAGGTGGGCTTCTTGATCTCGCTGCTCTCGGACAAGGCCTTGGCCTGGGCCAGCCCTTTATGGGAGAACAACAATCCGGTGGTTGCCGAGTTTTCCGGTTTTGTTGCTTCTCTTCGGAAGGTATTCGATGTGCCGGCTCGTGCTGCCTCTGCTGCGAAGCTCCTTATGTCCATCAGACAGGGTTCACGATCCGTAGCTGAATACGCCATTGAGTTTCGTACCCTGGCAGCAGAGGTGGGCTGGAATAATGAGGCTCTGGTCGCTGCTTTCTCTCATGGTCTCTCGGATGCCTTGAAGGATGAGGTTGCAGCTAAGGACCTACCGGTGGAGCTCGAGTCTCTTATTTCTTTCCTGATTTTGATTGACACCAGACTCAGGGAGAGACCTTCCTTTAAGGAGAGCCTGTGGAGGTCTTCTAACAGATTGGCGCCCACGTTTGCTGTCCCACCCGTGCCTCCCTCTCCTCCCACGCCTCCTGGGGATGACTTGTCTGGGGGTGAACCCATGCAGCTGGGGTTTGCTCGCCTGTCCGAGGGGGAGAGGGTACTCCGGAGACGCGAGGGCCGATGCATGTACTGTGGTCTCGGTGGGCATTTTTGGTTGGCATGTCCGAACCGTCCGGGAAACGCTCGCACCTGAGATCCTGTCGGGGGCAGATCTTGGGTGGAGTCTCCTCGTCCCCGGTTTCCCGTGTTGACAAACCACTGATCACTGTTGTCCTCTCCTGGGTCGGGGGCTCGGTGACGACCCAGGCGTTGGTGGACTCTGGTGCTGGTGGTTTGTTCATTGATAGTGTGTTCGCTGCCGCCAATTCCATTCCTCTGCAGCCTCGAGGTTCCCCACTGGCTCTTGAGGCGATAGACGGCAGACCCCTTCTGCTGCCACACGTGACTCATGAGACCCTTCCAGTGGGGATAGCCATTGGTGCCGTTCACAGAGAGTCGGTCTGTCTCCAGGTGATTTCGTCTCCACACTACTCGGTGGTCTTGGGGTACCCCTGGCTCCAGAAGCATAATCCGACTTTCGATTGGAGATCGGCCGAGATCCTCTCGTGGTCACCGCAGTGTGGGGCTAGTTGCATCCATGGGCCTGTCAAGTTGCTGTGTACTTCCTCGGACTCTCTGTTGCCTCCTGAATACGAAGAGTACCGGGATGTATTCGATAAGGTGCGCGCGGTTGCCCTACCTCCGCACCGCCCATACGATTGTGCCATAGAGTTACAATCTGGTGCCGTTCCTCCCTTGGCAAGGTCTATCCACTGTCGGTAGCGGAGAATGAGGCCATGGAGGAGTACGTGAGGGAGGCGCTTTCACGCGGACACATTCGCAAATCCTCGTCCCCGGCAGGGGCTGGATTTTTCTTTGTGAAAAAGAAGGGCGGTGAGTTGAGGCCTTGTATCGATTACAGGGGTCTCAATCGCATCACGATCAAGAACGCTTACCCGATACCCTTGATTTCCGAGCTGTTCGATCGCCTCAAAGGGGCCACGGTCTTTACCAAACTCGACCTGAGGGTGGCATATAACCTGGTAAGGATCAAGGCGGGCGATGAGTGGAAGACCGCGTTTAACACCAGGACCGGTCATTATGAATCCTTGGTTATGCCCTTTGGGTTGTGCAATGCGCCCGCAGTCTTCCAGGAATTCATCAACGATGTTTTCCGTGACCTGTTGCAGCAGTGTGTGGTGGTCTATTTGGATGACATCTTGGTATATTCTGAATCCATGGAGGCCCACATTATGGATGTCAGACGAGTGTTGCAACGGTTACGAGAGAACAGGCTGTTCGGTAAGCTTGAGAAATGCGAATTTCACCGATCCCAGGTAACCTTCTTAGGTTACATCATTTCCGCTGAGGGGTTCTCCATGGATCCTGAGAAGGTTTCGGCTGTCTTACAGTGGCCCCAGCCCAGTGGTCTCCGTGCCCTGCAGCGCTTTTTGGGCTTCGCCAATTATTATCGGAAGTTCATCAGGGACTTTTCTATGCTAGCCAAGCCTCTCACGGATCTGACCAGGAAGGGCAGTAATTTCCAGGTCTGGCCGCTCGAGGCCATCCGAGCTTTTGAGGCTCTAAAGTCCGCCATTGTGTCGGCTCCGATTCTGTCGCATCCCAACCCTGGGTTGCCCTTTGTCCTCGAGGTGGACGCGTCTGAGACGGGAGTAGGCGCCCTTCTGTCTCAGCGTAGAACACCCGAGGGTCCTCTGCTTCCTTGTGGGTTTTACTCCCGGAAACTGTCTTCCGCGGAGTGCAACTATCAGATTGGTGACAGGGAGTTATTGGCCATCGTGCAGGCCCTTAAAGAATGGAGGCACTTGCTCGAGGGTTCGGTGGTTCCGGTTCTCATCCTGACGGACCACAAGAATCTGACCTACCTTTCTGAGGCCAAGAGATTGACACCACGTCAGGCCAGATGGGCTCTGTTCTTGTCACGTTTTAATTACGTGGTCTCCTACCTACCCGGTTCCAAGAACATCAGAGCGGATGCCTTATCACGGCAGTACTCCGAGCTGTCCGGGGAGGAGTTGATTCCGACTTCGGTCATACCTCCGAATCAGATCCTGGCCGCCATTCGCACCAGCCTGACCTCTCCCCTGGGTGAGCAGATTTTGGCGGCTCAATCTGGTGCTCCCTCTGGGAGACCCAACGGCAGGTGTTTTGTGCCTGAGGAGTTGCGCACTCGGTTGTTGCGAACCTACCATAACTCCAAGGCCGCGGGGCATCCTGGAAAGAATCAGCTGTCCTGGGCTGTTTCACGTCTGTTCTGGTGGCCTTCTCTACGTTCCGACATCGCCGCATATGTAGCGGCATGCTCCGTTTGTGCCCAGAGTAAGTCCCCTCGGCACCTTCCGTTGGGCCTTTTGCAACCCATAGCCACCGGGGAGCGCCCATGGTCATACCTGGGGATGGATTTCATTGTGGACCTCCCTGCATCCCGAGGCCATACGGTCATTCTCATGATTGTGGATCGGTTTTCCAAAATGTGCCACTGTGTTCCTCTCAAGAAGTTACCCTCTGCACAAGAGTTGGCCACGATTTTCGCCAGGGAGGTCTTCCGGTTGCACGGTTTGCCCAAGGAGATTGTGTCGGATCGGGGGAGTCAGTTTGTGTCCAGGTTCTGGCGCGCCTTTTGCTCCCAGTTGGGGATTCATCTCTCTTTCTCCTCGGCCTACCACCCTCAGTCCAATGGGGCCGCAGAACGATCCAATCAGGCCTTGGAGCAATTCCTTCGTTGCTATGTCTCCGATCACCAAGACAATTGGGTTGACCTCCTGCCTTGGGCTGAGTTTGCCAGGAACACGGCGGTGAACTCTTCCTCTGGGACGTCTCCCTTCATGGCCAATTATGGGTTCCAACCTGCCGTGTTACCGGAGGTATTCTCTCCCCAGGATATTCCGGCTGTGGAGGATCACCTTTCCGTCCTATGTGCTTCTTGGGTACAGATCCAGAGGTCCCTTGAGGTCTCTGCGCAGCGCCAGAGACTCCAGGCTGATCGCAGACGAGCGCCCGCTCCTTCCTACCAGGTCGGAGACCGTGTATGGTTGTCCACCCGCAACCTCAACCTTCGAGTGCCCACTCCCAAGCTGGCGCCTCGCTTTGTTGGTCCCTTCCGAGTGCTTCGCAGGGTATGCCCTTGCGCTTCCTCCTGGCATGCGGATCTCCAACGTGTTTCATGTCTCCCTGTTGAAGCCATTGGTGTGTAATCGTTTCACTTCCTCGATTCCTCGGCCCCGTCCGGTCCAAGTGGGCAATCGTGAGGAATATGAGGTGAGCAATATCCTGGACTCACGCCTGGTCCGCGGTCGGTTGCAGTTTTTGGTCCATTGGCGTGGTTATGGTCCAGAGGAGCGTTCCTGGGTTCCCTCCGCAGATGTCCATGCTCCTGCTTTGCTCCGAGCCTTCCACGCACGCTTCCCTCAGAAACCGTTCCTTACTCCGCGGAGGAGGGGCCCTTGAGGGGGAGGTACTGTCATGGTCTTACCTTCTTACTGTTCTCCTTCGTTTGACATGTGCTGGCGGCCATCTTGGTTTCTGGGTTTCTTGTAGCCTCCCACCCTGCGGCTCCTCCTTCCCACTGGGAGGAGCTGGATGCCTAGCTCATATATATAGGAGGTCTGTGGCTTCAGTTCCTTGCTTGGTCCTCCTGTGTTCACATGCTTCCAAGACTGCTGCTGCTTCTGGTTCCTGATCCTGGCCTCGTCTGACTACCCCGTTGGTTCCTGATCCTGGCTTCGTCTGACTACCCTTCTGGTTCCTGATCCTGGCCTCGTCTGACTACCCCGTTGGTTCCTGATCCTGGCTTCGTCTGACTACCCTGCTGGTTCCTGATCCAGGCTTCGTCTGACTACCCTTCTGGTTCCTGACCTCTGTCTACGCAAGACCCTGCTTCGGTTTAGCCATCCGTTTGGACTTTTGCTTACAGCTTGATTTTCAATAAAGCCTTCTTATTTCCACTTATCTCTTGTTGTACGTCTGGTTCATGGTTCCATGACAGTCAGGCCCACAGCGTGTACTGTGCCCACTACTGCCAGTGCCCAGTGCCACCACTCATATCTGGTGTCACAGTAGCTTGCACCCATAGTACAACTAATCGAAAAAAAATGACAGGCAGAGGCAGGCCACCCCACAGGGGCCGTCGTGGTCGTGGTGCTGTGATTTCCTTTGGCCCTAGAATAATGCCCAGTGTTCAGAGGCCACGTACCCTGAACTCGAAAAGTTCTGAGGACATAGTTGACTGGCTAAGGCTACTTTCACACTAGCGTTCGGGTTTCCGTTCGTGAGCTCCGTTTGAAGGGGCTCACGAGCGGACCCGAACGCTTCCGTCCAGCCCTGATGCAGTCTGAATGGAGGCGGATCCGCTCAGACTGCATCAGTCTGGCGGCGTTCAGCCTCCGCTCCGCTCGCCTCCGCACGGACAGGCGGACAGCTGAACGCTGCTTGCAGCGTTCGGGTGTCCGCCTGGCCGTTCGGAGGCGTGCGGATCCGTGCGGATCCGTCCAGACTTTCAATGTAAGTCAATGGGGACGGATCCGTTTGAAGATGCCACAATGTGGCTCAATCTTCAAGCGGATCCGTCCCCCATTGACTTTACATTGAAAGTCTGAACGGATCCGCGCAGGCTACTTTCGCACTTGCGAATTTTTTTTAAGTTATTAATGCAGACGGATCCGTACTGACCGGAGCCTCCGTCTGCATTAATATGAGCGGATCCGTTCAGAACGGATCCGCCCGAACGCTAGTGTGAAAGTAGCCTTACACAGGACACCCAATCTTCTACAGCTTCCGCTCGGAACCTTGACGCACCATCCTCCTCCAGCTCAGCTTCGGGCACCTGTCAAGTTATCACTCGCCCGCCTGCCGCCACCACCAATACTAGCACCACAGCTGCTTCACTTGATCTGTCAGAGGAGTTATTTACACATCAGTTGGAAGAAATGAGTGATGCGCAACCATTATTGCCAGAGGATGTAGATAACAGGGATATGTCTCAGTCAGGCAGCATTACACAGATGGACGTACGGTGTGATTATGATGATGTTGTACCCGCTGCTGCTTCCTTTGCTGAGTTGTCAGATACAAGTGAAGCGGTTGATGATGACGATGTGTCCGTGGATGTCACGTGTGTGCCCGCTCGAAGAGAAGAAGAACAGGGGGAAAGTTCAGATGGGGAGACAGAGAGGAGGAGGAGACGAGTTGGAAGCAGGGGGAGGTCGTCGCACGGAGCTAGTGGCACAGTCAGACAGAATGTATCGGCACCCGGGGTCAGCCAGACAGCACACCAATCAACGCATGCTGTTGCCACCACCAGAATGCCGTCATTGCAAAGCTCAGCAGTGTGGCATTTTTTTTGTATGTCTGCCTCTGATAACAGCAATGCCATTTGCAACCTGTGCCAAAAGAAACTCGTGGGAAAGTCCAACACCCACCTAGGTACAACTGTTTTGCGAAGGCACATGATCTCACATCACAAACGCCTATGGAATCAACACATGATGATGAGTACAAGCAGCACACAAACTCAAAGCCACCATCCTCCTCCTGGTCCAGCATCTTCAGCCACGTCAACCACTGCTGTCCTCCTTGCCCCCTCTCAACTACCCGCCACTCCGCCTCTCACCTTGAGCAGTTCCTGCTCATCTGCTCACAGTCAGGTGTCTGTCAAGGAAATGTTTGAGTGTAAGAAGCCAATGTCACAGAGTCACCCCCTTGCCCGGCGTCTGACAGCTGGCTTGTCGGAACTCTTAGCTGGCCAGCTTTTACCATACAAGCTGGTGGAGTCTGAGGCCTTCAAAAAATTTGTAGCTATTGGGACACCGCAGTGGAAGGTACCCGGACGAAATTTATTTTCACAAAAGGCAATCCCCAACCTGTACTCTATTGTGGAAAAGGAAGTCATGGCATGTCTGGCACACAGTGTTGGGGCAAGAGTCCATCTGACCACTGATACCTGGTCTGAAAAGCACGGTCAGGGCAAGTATATCACGTACACTGCACATTGAGTAAACCTGCTGACGGCTGCCAAACATGGAATGCGTGGCTCTGCAGAGGAGTTAGTGACACCGCCACGACTTGCAGGCAGCCCTGCTGCCACCTCCTCTACTCCTCCTACTCCATCCTCTTCGCTAACCTCCTCGGTTAAGTCCTCTTCTGCTGCTGCGTCTTGCTCCACATCAACTGCACCCTCCCCAGCTCTCCAGGGGCTATTCCACATCTCGGATACGACAGTGTCAGGCCATCTTGGGGTTGACTTGCCTGAAAGCAGAGAGTCACACCGGACCAGCACTCCTGTCCGCTCTGAACGCACAGGTGGATCAGTGGCTGACTCCGCACCAACTGGATATCGGCAAAGTGGTGTGTGACAATGGAAGCAATTTGTTGGCGGCATTGAATTTGGGCAAGTTGACACATGTGCCGTGCATGGCACATGTGTTGAATCTGATCGTACAATGCTTTGTGCAAAAGTACCCAAGCTTACAGGACGTCTTCAAGCAAGTCAGGAAGGTGTGTGGCCATTTCAGGCATTCCTACACGGCCATGGCGCACTTTTCAGATATTCAGCGGCGAAACAAAATGCCAGTGAAGCGCTTGATTTGCGACAGCCCGACACATTGGAATTCAACACTCCTAATGTTCGACCGCCTGCTCCAACAAGAAAAAGCCGTCAACGAGTATTTGTATGACCGGGGTGCTAGGACAGCCTCTGGGGAGATGGGTATTTTTTTGCCACGTTACTGGACGCTCATGCGCAATGCCTGTAGGCTAATGCGTCCTTTTGAGGAGGTGGCAAACCTAGTCAGTCGCACCGAAGGCACCATCAGCGACATCATCTCATTTGTTTTCTTCCTGGAGCGTGCCCTGCGAAGAGTGCTGGATCAGGCCGTAGATGAGCGTGAAGAGGAAGAGTTGTGGTCACCATCACCACCAGAAACAGCCTTATCAGCATCGCTTGCTGGACCTGCGGCAACGCTGGAAGAGGAGTCTGAGGAAGAGGAGTCAGAGGAGAAATGTGGCTTTGAGGAGGAGGAAGACCAACCACAGCAGGCATCCCAGGGTGCTCGTTGTCACCTAACTGGTACCCGTGGTGTTGTACGTGGCTGGAGGGAAGAACAGACCTTCAGTGAGATCAGTGAGGACGAGGAACGGGACATGAGTAGTTTGGCATCCAACCTTGTGCAAATGGGGTCTTTCATGCTGTTGTGACTGTTGAGGGACCCTCGTATAAAAAGGCTGAAGGAAAACGACCTGTACTGGGTGGCCACGCTACTAGACACCCGGTATAAGCAGAAAGTGGCTGAAATGTTACCGAATTACCGGAAGTCAGAAAGGAAGCAGCAGTTCCAAAACAAGTTAAAAAGTATGCTTTACACAGCGTATAAGGGTGATGTCACAGCACAATGGGAATCTAACAGGGGAAGAGGTGAAAGTAATCCTCCTTCTACCACGACCACGCCGGCAAGGACAGGACGCTTTACAGACGTGTTGTTGATGGAGGACATGCAGAGCTTTTTAAGTCCTACGCATCACCACAGCCCTTCGGGGTCCACCCTCAGAGAACGACTTGACCGACAGGTAGCAGACTACCTTGCCTTAACTTCAGATATCGACACTCTGAGGATTGATGAACCCCTTGACTACTGGGTGTGCAGGCTTGACCTGTGGCCTGAGCTATCCCAATTTGTGATAGAACTTCTGGCCTGCCCCGCTTCAAGTGTCCTGTCAGAAAGGACCTTCAGTGCAGCAGGAGGTATTGTCACTGAGAATAGAAGTCGCCTAGGTCAAAAAAGTCTAGATTACCTCACCTTTATTAAGATGAATTAGGCATGGATCCCGAAGGGACTGACAGTGGGCGATACATTTGACTAAAAAAGGCCTGATGAGATGAAATGCCTTGGACTAAAAATGGTCCACACGCTGCTGTATTTTATCTCTGCATACCGAATGACTTGCGTGACTGTGCAGGCTGATCTGAATGCTTGTTATGTTTTTAGCTTTGTGAGTATAATAAATACATTTTTATAATCACACACCTTAAGTGCTTCACTATCCTCTGAGTTCCTCTGGTTTATGAGGAAACAGGGATCCATGAGAAGATCAAGGAATACCAAAGAAGGTGTTTGCTGAAGCCTATGGAGATGTGGGGACACAAGTGGTGATAAATACGCACACTGTGAATGGAATCTTGTGAATATATCTCTTCCTTGCGGTTTTAAAACACAGTGGCAGTACTTCACCATATGGAGTTTCTATTTGCACCCTGCAGGCACTTGTAGATCTGAGGAGGATTTTTTCACATCTTGTGAACCTGGTTAAAACCCAGTCTTTCCCTTTAAATCCGAGGAGAGAAGTTTGTAGAAGAAAGAAAAAAAAAAGTAATATTCTTTTGGCAGCGCTTTTTGATTGAACTTTGGTTAAGTGACAAAAACCCACGTCACTATTTGCGGCTTGCAGCGCCAAGGATTTACCGTAAGATAACTAGAGACATTTTCCTTTGTATTATAGAAAAAACATTAATTTTCTTTGTGATCATCTAAGGTGATCATTAAAGCCTACTAGGCCTACTGGGCCCACACTGCAGAATCATTGTTTTCTGGGTCACTTAACTGTCACTGAACTACCTCAGCACGACCATAGGCTTTGAAAAACCGCCATTGCCTTCAATCTCCCAAACGTGCGCACGAGCACAGTCATCGCTACACCAAGATTGACGCATAGAGGAATAAAATGTATGTCATGAGTCTGTCAACTATTGACAACTCTTTGCGCTTGTCTAAAATCTATTTGATTCATGTCCCCTAATAGCGGATGTAACAGGGATTAAACTGATAAGAATAGTACTACTTAATACACCACTCATATAGGGTGGCACAGTACATTGCACGGCGCACGCGCAGTGCCCCAAATTGGAAGTAAGAGGACCGACCAAGCATCTTTTTCCATCTCCCAGTTCCTAAAATTGATTCCATAGACCGGCCCCTGATAGGGGATGTAAAAGGGATTAAACATATAGGAATAGTATTACTTAACATACCACTCATATAGGGTAGCACAGTACATTGCACGGCACACGCACAGTGCCCCAAATTGGAAGTAGGAGGACCAACCAAGCATCTTTTTCCATCTCCCGGTTCCTAAAATCTATTCCATAGACCGGCCCCTGATAGGGGACGTAACAGGGATTAAACTGATACTAATAGTACTACTTAACATACCACTCATATCTGGTAGCACAGTACATTGCAAGGCGCACGCGCAGTGCCCCAAATTGGAAGTAAGAGGACTGACCAAGCATCTTTTTCCATCTCCCAGTTCCTAAAATCGATTCCATAGACCGGCCCCTGATAGGGGATGTAAAAGGGATTAAACAGATAGGAATAGTATTACTTAACATACCACTCATATAGGGTAGCACAGTACATTGCACGGCACACGCACAGTGCCCCAAATTGGAAGTAGGAGGACCAACCAAGCATCTTTTTCCATCTCCCGGTTCCTAAAATCTATTCCATAGACCGGCCCCTGATAGTGGACGTAACAGGGATTAAACTAATACTGATAGTACTACTTAACATACCACTCATATCTGGTAGCACAGTACATTGCAAGGCGCACGCTCAGTGCCCCTAATTGGAAGTAAGAGGACTGACCAAGCATCTTTTTCCATCTTCCAGTTCTTAAAATCTATTCCATACACCACACCGGCCGCTGATAAGGGACAAAACAGAGATTAAACTGGTAAGAACAGATTTTTTTAATTTAAAAAAAGAGGACAGCCTCTGTGGAACTGGGTATTTTTTGGCCGCGTTACTGAACGCTCATGCACAATAGCTGTAGGCTCATGCGTCCTTTTGCGGAGGTGACAAACCTGGTCAGTCAAAACCAAGGCAACATCATCGACCTCATCCCATATGCGTTTTTTCTGGAGCGTGCCCTGCGAAGAGTGCTGGATCAGGCTGTAGATGAGCATGAAGAGGAAGAGTTGTGGTCCCCATCACCACCAGAAGCAACCTTGTCGTCGTCGATTGCTGGACCTGCGGCAACGCAGAGAGAGGAGTCTGAAGAAGAGGAGTCAGAGGAGGAAGGTAGCTTTGAGGAGGTGGAAGACAACCACAGCAGGCATCCCAGGGGGCTTGTTGTCAGCTTTCAGGGACCCTTGGTGTTGTACGTGGCTGGGTGGAGGAAGAGACCTTCAATGATGTCAGTGAGGATAAGGAACGGGACATGGCTAGCTTGGTATCCAACCTTGTGCAAATGGGGAGTTTGCGGTTGTGCAAATTGACTGTTTGCGGTGCGTTAAACGGGGAGTTTGGTCTGTCAGAGTTTGGTCTGTCACTGTGAAGCGGGCGTAACCCTTACACTACCTGATCGATACCTGATGTTTTAAAGCACGTTATTCCAAACAATTTAGGAATTTTAGGTAATTTATGCCCTTTATGGATTAAAACCTGACTCTGCGTCAACTACGTAGTTTTCCATGCGAGTTTTGTACAAAAAAAGAGCATGGATTTAACAAGGTAAAAAATCTCATTTTATTCAATATAAATCACATGATCATAACAGGTGAGACTCAAAAGGGACAGAACATGGAGACTGGGCCACAAATGGGCTCTACAATGTGGAGAATCACAATGGGGGATAATGTGACCATATACAGTAGGTAACAGACAATTGACAGAAACTGTGAATATTGGAGTAGTTGCGGGTGCAATTGCTATTCCCTAGTATTGAACAACTACCTAGCTCTTATTCACAGCGTCCAAACAATGGATGCTGTAGGGTATAATTGGACAGTGCAATGCTACTCATAAAGATGGCATATAACAATAACTGCAAACCACTAGTCCCACCCTAAGATGCACCACTGCATTTGGGGTTGAGCACTTCCTGCTTTTTAATACCACGCCAGTTTGTAGTTTGTATAAAGAAAAAGAACCCCCTTCTATCCTAGAATGGCTAAAAGAGATGCATACTTTGCATAATTATGAGAAACTAAGACTTATTACAGACAATAGAAAACTTAGATACAATCAAACATGGGATCCTTGGATCAAGCTCTTAGATAGTGATGCCATCACTGAATTTCTGTAATTATTTTGCTTTAATATTACTGACCCTGAAATCATACAGTCAGATTAATACCAGATGAGGCGGCACCAACGCTTTGTAAAGTAATAATATAACATCCCTGCCCCGCGAGTCCATGCCTCGTTTAATGCATGACAATATCTTGGTGGCCTTAGAAGCAGCTGATTAACATTGTATGCTGATATTTAATCTACCATCTACAAGGACACCCAAATCCTTCTCTATGAGTGACTCCCCCAGTGTTACATCACCTAGGACATATGAAGCACAGAGATTATTACCACAAAGATGCATAACTGCACATTTGTCCACATTGAACCTCATTTGCCAAGTTGATGTCTAATCACTCAGAGTGTTCAAGTCAGCTTGTAGCATATGGACATCTTCCATAGACTGTACAGTTCTACACAGCTTAGTGTCATCTGCAAAAATAGAAATGGTGCTATTAATCTCGTCCTCAATATCATTTATAAATAAATTAAATAATAAAGGACTCATCACTGAACCTTGGGGTACACCACTTATAACCCGGGACCATTCTGAATAGGAATCATTGACCACAACTCTCTGGACACAGTCCTTCAGCAAGTTTTCAATCCAATTACAAACTATACTTTCCAAGCCTATAGACCTTACTTTACCTATTAAACTAGAACCGAAAAAAGAAGAAAAAGGCCTCCCTATAATACCGTAAATAAGGGCAAACAGAGAACCAATCATATAAACCTATAAATGCTGCTATAAAAACAACCATAGAATGCCCAGTAGAAATATAAATACTTTATTAGATCATAAATTGATCACAAAAATTTATAAAATATTTTACACAGAATTGCTATGGAGAATAATCAGCAAAACAGACTGGATGCAGTAGTCCCCCCCGTCGGTGCCTCAAACACCCGCCAAACAGATGGAATACATGTCAGTGTAAAATGCAGTGAGGTGGGGCGTGGCTTGGAGCGCACCAGAGCAGACGCATGTC
Source organism: Bufo gargarizans (assembly GCF_014858855.1). NCBI lineage: Eukaryota > Metazoa > Chordata > Amphibia > Anura > Bufonidae > Bufo > Bufo gargarizans. The sequence goes on from NC_058082.1 coordinate 579,327,609, forward strand.
TCTGTAGCTCCGCTTCTCTCAGTCTCAAAGCGGCTCAAAGGACTCCTTTTACAGAAGCTATTACTAGCCGAAATCCTTCTCTGACACCTAAAGGCTCGTTCCTGCCATGCTCAAGATGCCGAGGGGCAAAAGAAGACCTGGAACACCAGCTAAACTTACAAGTTTCTTCAGTCCGGCATCGCTCCAAAATGGCGCCGGCGCGCGGGAACCTGCATCCCCCACGAGTGAAGAAGCTGTCCCTGCTTTCGGATCCCCTCACAGCTCACCAGCGAACAGCTCACCGTCTTCTGCATCACACAGAACACAAGGCAAGTCGCAATCCTCCTCTCTATCCCCTGTTCATCCAGAGTTCATGGGTGCAGGGAAAGCTCATAACGCGGATCCCATAACGTTTGAAGCCATGAAAGAGCTACTGTCTGACTTGAAAACCTCATTTAATAATGATCTTAAGACAGCTCTCTCTTCACTAAAGGCAGATATCACTGCCATAGGGGATCGTACAGCTCATCTTGAAGAGAAAATGGAGGAGTTCACAAATGCACACAATTGCCTTGTGGACGCTCATAACTCTGCCGAAGATGACATAGCAGCTATTAAGCTAAAGCTGGCAGACATAGAAGATAGATCCAGAAGGAACAACATTCGCTTCAGGAATATACCAGAAACAGTACAGGATGATCAACTGCAGGACTATTTGATTGATATGTTCTCAGCTCTGCTACCTCATGCCTCCAACACTGATCTACTAATAGACAGAGTCCATAGACTTCCCAAACCTAAATCTATTCCAGCCTCTTTGCCCAGGGATACTATAGCAAGGATCCACTATTACCACATTAAAGACTCGATCCTGAAGGCTGCTGCCAAGAAGCCAGATCTCCCTGAAAGGTTTCAAGAAATATCTCTTTTCACTGATCTGTCACCTGCCACCCTTGCCAGACGCAGGGAATTTATTAAAATTACACAAATACTAAGAGAGCAAAAAATTCTCTACAAATGGGGCTTCCCAGTTAAACTTATAGTTTACTACAATGGCCGCACTATGGTGTTGATCTCTCCCAAAGAAGCAATGAACTTTCTATCAAAGAACTCTCTTGTCAAAGATCCAGAGGAACCAAGAAGCCCACCAAAGAAAAAACAGCACACACTTGCCCAGGAATGGACAGTAGTAGGCTCTCCTAAAGCTAATATTTCCCCCAGACGAATAACACCTTAAATTCTGGCTAGTATCTAGATAGCTGTTCTTTTATCAGTCTGACCCAAACAGTTTCAGACTGGTGTGATAATTATTAGAAGTAAAGTATTTCACTAACTTTTATCTCCACCCCCCACGTTATGATGGCGGCCTGGGGTCGCATTGGTTCACATAGAACCGGACTTTATCATCTCACCTTTATGTTTTTTATGTTTTTAGTTCTATTTTACTTCAATGTTCTACTGAAAATTATTTGTTTGTGGTACATTAACAATTCATGGTACTCTGCACTAGTGCAGGTATACTCTATGTTATATCTCCTCTGCGCACTTCCTTCCTCTAAAGAATTATGGTTATACAAATTGCCTCCTTGAATGTCAAGGGCCTTAATAGCCCAGCAAAACGATCTTTTTTATGGAAGGAAGCTCACAGACTGAGATGTGATATACTTTGCGTTCAAGAAACGCATCTAAATGAAGCGGATAGCTCTAGAATATGTCATAAAGATTTTCACACTATCCTATTTTCACATGCTATCAACAAAAAGAGAGGGGTTTTAATCGCTGTAAAGAAATCCATCGCCTTTCAGACTCTATCTTTGGATACAGACCCTATGGGCAGATTTATTATGGTTACATGTCTAATCAATAATTCTCCATATACGATTGTGTCATTATATGCCCCTAATTCTAGAACTTTAAGTTTTATTAGGTCTATCTTGGAGTCTCTCTCAACCAAAAAGAAAGGCTCCATCATCATCTGCGGAGATTTTAACCTGGTAATGGACCCTCGTATTGACAAATCTTCTCCCGTAAGTAGAAATGACAATTACAAACTTAAAGATTTGTGTCACAAAGAAGAGCTGTTTGATGCATGGAGGTCACTACATGCCTCTGAAACAGACTACTCCTTTTTCTCCAATCCGCACAACTCATACTCCCGGATAGACTTCTTTTTGGTTGACAAATGGTTACTCCAAAAAATAGTAGACTCCAAGATAGGCCTGATTACTTGGTCTGACCACGCCCCTATCACAATATCCATTCAAGAGGACTTCAACCTCAAACACTCCTCTCCTTGGAGGTTGAATAACCTCTTACTATCTAACAAACACTATAAAGAATTAATTTCGAAAGCACTAACAGAATATTTCCAACTCAATTCCAACCCAGAAATAAACCCAACTACGTTATGGTGTGCTCATAAGGCGGTAATAAGAGGACTTTTTATTAAATATTCCTCAGAGGAAAAAAAGAAAAGAATGCTTAAGTTAGAAGAGTTACACAAAAAACTTAGAACCTTAGAAGAAGGAAACCAAAAATCCCCAACCCCCCTTATTTCTCAAAAAATTATCAGCACTAGACATGAAATATATCTCTTGATGCAAAATAATTTTGAGAGGCACCTCAGGCAATCCAAAGCACAATTTTACAGACAAGGAAATAGAGCGTCTAAAATGTTAGCCAATAAACTTAAAAACAAAGCAGCAAACACTCGAATTCCCTTCCTGTGGTCTCCTAATAAGAGCAAAATAATTAATCCCCTTAAAATTGCTGAGGAATTCGCCGAATATTATCACTCTCTTTACAACTTAAAAAATGATCCAAACTCCCACCAACCAACCACAGAAGACATTAACTCCTTTTTATCTAGTATTTCACTTCCCCTAGTATCCCCAGCTCAACTTTCCCTTTTAAATAAACCCATTTCTCTACAGGAAATACTAGACACAATTTCCACTCTTAAAATAAATAAATCTCCGGGTCCAGACGGATTTATAAATGAGTATTATAAATCCTTTTCCAATATATTAGCTCCCCATCTAATGTCCTGCTTTCATCATATGATGTTAGATAACGGCATTCCCACAGAGATGCTCCAAGCAATAATAATTACCTTACCCAAACCTGGAAAACCACCCAACACACCAGCTAATTTTAGACCTATCTCCCTTTTAAACTCTGACCTAAAATTGTTTTCCAAAATCCTAGCGAACCGTATAGCAGACATTTTACCGAGTCTGATAGACTCCGACCAAGTAGGCTTTGTCAAGCACCGACAAACATCGGACGGGACAAGGCGTTTTCTAGATCTAATTGAAATAGCCCATACCCGTCGAACGCCTTCCATGCTCCTTTCCTTGGATGCGGAGAAGGCGTTCGACAGGGTTCATTGGAAATTTCTTAGTTCTGTTCTGGAGAAATTCGGATTTAATGGCCCCTTACTATCCGGTATTTTAAACCTTTATTCTTCCCCTCAAGCCTTTGTATACTCTTCTGGGTTCAAATCCAATTTTTTTCCCATTTCAAACGGTACCAGACAGGGCTGCCCCCTATCCCCTTTAATTTTCGCCCTGATAATGGAACCACTTGCTACCCATATTAGATCATCCCCTCATATTACTGGTATTTCAACCCAGGGGAAAGACCATCGTATAGGGCTATTTGCGGACGACGTTCTTTTGCTACTGTCCAACCCAACCATATCCCTTACACACACTTGTAACATACTATCCTCCTTTACAAAGGCTTCTTATTATAAGATTAACACTACGAAATCTCAAATTCTAAACTTGGGAATCTCAGGGAAAACTGTTAAATCCCTAAAACTTGCTTTCCAATTTAACTGGGTCAAGAAATCTATCCCTTACCTAGGAATTAACTTAACAGCTGTTCCAAGTGAATCATTTGCCCTTAACTATACCCCTCTATTTCAAGACATCAAATCTAAATTGGCCAACATCAAGACACAAGGCATTTCCTGGTTAGGCAAAATTGCTGTTATCAAAATGAGCATTCTACCTAAAATTTTATATTACTTCAGGAACTTACCTATCCCAATTCCCATCAAATACCTCAAGGACCTTCAGAAATCCCTTTTAAATTTTATATGGGGGGGCAAATTTCACAGAATAAAAGCAGATATACTATACCTTCCCAGAAAAGAAGGAGGTTTGAACTGCCCCTCTATCATACAATATTACAGAGCTACGATTCTAGATCAACTTAAACACTTATGGCACAATGACCAACAGAAAGAATGGTCTCGCATCGAAAAACTTTCCCTGGGGAAACATTCTCTAAAGGACATTCTCACTGCTATGTCTCTTTTCAAATTCACCCCCAAAAGCACTTTGGCCACAGTCAAAGCTATCTTCAATACTTGGGATATTGTTACTAATAAACGACACCTCTTTGCGTTACCCCTTCCAAACTACAACATCTCAGTTTTAGAATCTTATATTCCAGATTTGGATATCTCACTGTGGAAAGCGAATGGGTTACATTATATTAATGATCTCCTAACAAACAACATTCTTAAACCCTTTTCGGAACTATCACAAGGTTATAATCTCCCTGTGAAGGATTTCTATAAATATCTCCAAATCAGACATGCTATTACCAACACCATGCTTACACAATCTCCTAGACCGAATAACAATAACCCATCCTCGATCCATTTCACAAAATGGCTTTTGAATCATAACATTAATAGCAAAGGAATTTCCAAGGCGTACAAAGTTCTCAGTATTCCCTTAGAAGATCCCCTACAAACGATTAAGTCCAAATGGTCTCAAGACCTCTCCAGTGACTTTTCTTCTGAACAGTGGTCATCTGCATTTGATGCAATATTTAACATATCTAGATGTATTTCTCACCTAGAGACATCTAGGAAAATTCTATATAGATGGTATTATCACCCAATGAAACTAAATAGAATTTTTCCAGATACAGTCTCGGAATGTTGGAAATGTGGATCCCCACAAGGATCCTTCTTGCATTGCTGGTGGGATTGCCCCCCGGTCAAATCCCTCTGGATGAGATCATTCAGTATCTTTACTAAAATCTGTCATCTCCCAATTGTACCCTCACCACAATTGGCACTTCTCTTTATTGGCATTGAGACAATTCCTTTTGACTTCAGAACCATTTTTGGCCATATATGTATTGCAACACGGCACCTTATCGCCACCCACTGGAAATCTAACCAGATTCCCAATAACCCTGACGTTGTTAAACTGGTCGAAGACAATTGCTGGTATGAAGGTGTAGCTGCTTCTGCTTTCTTTAAAAAAGGAAAATTTTACAGTCAATGGGGTGTATGGTTGAAAAGTAGTCTCCACACTAATTCCTCCACAGCAGATTCACTAGCCATTTAATTAGACGGTAGCTGGTCCAAATACTGTATCACCATCCATTTATTTTCTGTTCTTTATGTCCATAATGAGATATATTGTATACCTATGAACATCCTTATTAATGTACCACTTTATGTTACTTTACGTTATCTTTTGTTACTTAACGTTAATGTACCTTACCTAAGCTTGTCCTTATGTTACCACAAATTACTGATTGTCTATGAGAAAACGTACCTTTTACAATAGGCATCTTCAGTAAATCTGGTTCGTTTATTATGCATCATTTTATTATCCTATGCCCCTCCCTCTCCCACCCCCTCTCTTTCCAACCAGTATTCTTACCTCATTCATTCTTCCCTACCCGTCCCTTTCCCTTCCTCTTCATCCCACCCCTCCTCCACCCCTCTCCCCCATACTCCCACATGACTCCATTTGTAATCATCGCTTGATTTGTACCAATGTCATTATTACTTAATTACTTGATAAAATTCAATAAAAACTTCATGTTTCAAAAAAAAAAATGCAGTGAGGTGATTCACCAGTAGAAAGTATCAGTGAATATCCGCTACAAGTGTCTGTGATGTTCAACTCACTGCACAACCCAGCGGAAGATTAATGTATGAGAAAATGCAGCCCAAAAATAATAATACAATGGAGCGCAGAGTCACATAACATCCACCAAATACATCCAGATGGAATATGCCCATATACAATAAATCTAAAATAACAGGCTGCAAGATCAAACTCCTACACAGAAATATCCACTGGGGACGTGAACATACCCACAGACATGATGAAGGGTTAAGGCACCGAACACAGGGCAGGAAAGAACCCCGACGCGCGTTTCGCCTCAGCTTCGTCAGGAGGTTAATGTGAGTGTGGCCATGGCTCCCCCTTTATACCCCTCATGTAGCTACACCTATAGTTAATATAATTCAGCTGATACCTATTAATCGAGCGCTTGTGCCCGATGATGCACGCCGAGGAAATCATGAAGACGCCGCATTCATCAGGAGGAGGGGTGGAACGCAAACGTGCGTTCCAGCCCGCCTCCCAAAGAAACGTAGCGGCGTCCCCACGTGACCCGGCGCACAGCGCATCCTGGCCAAGCGCTATATCAGCCTGTACGGCAAACCTACCAAACGGCTCCGAAAGTACCAGAGCCCATCCAAATATATGGCGAATAATCCTAGCCCTTAATGGGGTTTGCATGAGGTATATAAAGTCCGGAAAAGCCACAAGGCCGCTGAATACACATGGCTCATGATAGGGATAAAAAAAGGGGGAGAGAATAAAGGTGGGGAAAGAATAAAGGAGAAGAAAAACAGAAATAGATCAACAAAAGATGAACAAAAAATCTGCACTGTACGGTAGTATAAACATGATTCCACAATTTCATAATTTCATACAGATATTCATGAATTTCACACCATAAATTAGTACATAGGGGATAGCATGATTTTATATAGATTGAAACCCATGATATTATAAAAGCGGGTACACAAAAATTTAACAAATTTATACGCCGGAAATGACATGATTACATATGAATTAGATCCCATAGTTTTTAACAATAAATTTACATATCCATGACACCATGATTCCATATATAATTACAACAATTTATAATAACCAAATTTTATGTACATGATTATGTAATGTAATATTTAATATATATTTCCTCTAAGACATAGTATCTGTATATCAATTATGTATATGTACAGAAAAGAACAATATTTTTCAAAAGACAAATAGTGGTATTATGTTCTTGCCAATATTATCAAGAATAAATGCAAGTAACCCGTGCAACGATAATTATATAAGTATAGGCCCTAACCAATAGAGGTCCCATCCTATCTAGCCCATTCAAAAGAAATCTGCATAGACCCTGTGAAATTATACTCCCGCTTAAATATTTTCAAAGTAGGAAACAGTGACCCATTCAATTCATCCCATATCATAAAAAGATCCCACAACCATTAGGAAGGGGAAAAAAATTCATAATTAATGTGAGGTACTGCGGGGGATGATCGATGGACCCGAGTGCCACTGGGCCCACCTAAGCCTAGTGGGTCCAGTGCAGTCAGGCCCATCGTCACACCCCAGCAGCACTCAACATATACATAGTCAGTTATCCTAAGACCGAAATTGTGAACTTATACAGAAAGACCGTACTGGTCAATAACATCTTCCAGTACGGACTATATTACACCCGCCAGTGACCTAACCTGTGCAAAGAATATTGACTAAATAAATAAAAATTCCAAAATTCATAATCATAAATATACATAGAGTTGATAATTCATACTAAAGGGTGAGGGTGTGTCCAAAACCAGCTGGGTACCATCAATCATGGTTATACCAGCCTAATCGGGCACAACATCACCCAATGATATACATAAGGTCCTGGCTTTAAAGGAACTTAAAAATATGAAAAATATTATCATAAAACCTGCAGATAAGGGGGGAAATGTTGTGGTCTGGCCGGTGCGGATGTACGAGAAAGAGGCTTTTCGACAACTGGGGGATAAATCTTGTTACCAGAAACTGGAATCTAATCCTATGACACAATATAAGAGTGAGCTGGATGGCATCTTGAGACATGCATATGAGATGGGCATTATAAGTATGAAAATGTGGGAAGGTTTGACCACCGATTTTCCGGTACTTCCCACATTTTATTTTTTGCCGAAAGTACATAAGGACCCCAAAACACCTCCGGGCAGACCGATAGTGTCTGGGATTGGGAGCCTGTGTGAGACTGTCTGCCGCTTTTTGGATTTTTATTTACAAAAATGTGTAGAGACCCTACCCTCTTTCGTACGTGACACCACTGATGTCCTTCATAGACTCAGTGGTGTACATTTAGACAAAAATATGGTTCTGGTCACGTGCGACATCGAGTCCCTGTATACTTCCATCTGTCACGACCACGGGCTGCGAGCGTCACGATTTTTTCTTAATACAACTAAACTAGACAGTGATCTGGTTGATTTAATCATGACGCTGTTGGATTTTGCATTGAAACATAATGCCCTCACGTTTAAGGATCGCTATTTCCTACAGCTCCGGGGAACGGCGATGGGGGCGACTTGTGCGCCCTCATACGCAAATCTTTTCCTGGGGCTGTGGGAGAGGGAGATTGTCTTGAATTTGCAAGGTCATGACGCCGTAGTCTCGTGGTCGAGGTACATTGATGATGTGCTGTTCATTTGGCAGGGCTCGACGTCGCACTTGAGGAAGTTTATGGATGATCTTAACTCCAATGATCAGAACATAAAGTTAACGTGGGTTTATAGTGGCGAGCGTGTCGATTTTTTGGATCTTGCGATTACTGTCGAGAATGATGGCCTTTTGGGCTTTGATATACATCGGAAGCCCACGGCCACAAATTCATTATTGTTCTCCTCCTCCTCGCATCATCCACAAGTCGCTCGCGCTATACCCATTGGACAATTTTGTTGAGCCAGGAGAATTTGTTCTAGCGAAGTAAGCTTCGAGCGAGAGGCAGCGGATCTCTCTAGGAGACTTCGAGAGAGAGGGTATAGCCACAAAGTAATCAAAAAAGGCTATGATAGGGCCAAAAACTCCTCGCGGGATAGTTTACTCAAACAATCCTCACGCAAAAAAGAAAAAGAAAAAGATTTTGGCTTTCCTAGGTTTATTACCAACTTCAATGCCCAATGGAGACAAATGCAAGATATTCTCCATAAACACTGGCAGGTTCTTCGCACAGATAGAGACCTGAAAAAGGTCATCTCAGATAGGCCTCTGGTTACTTGGAAGAGAGCTAAAAACTTGAGAGATATTGTGACCAGGAGCCACTATGTGGCCCCTACAAAGGGAGGGATATTTGGAGATAAGGGCCCACAGTGGGGTTTCTTCCCCTGCGGTGATTGTACAGCATGTAAATATATAATTCGGTCAGACAAATTTACTAACACCAACAGGGAGAAGGAGTATAAAATTGTGCATCACATCTCCTGTAAAACGGAGGAGGTGATCTATCGTGCTGAGTGCCCCTGTGGCCTGGTCTATATAGGCATGACCACGAGGGCACTCAGGACGAGAGTCCTGGAACACATTCGTGACATTAGGGCTGCTGCCGAGATCACGGAGTGCGAGAAACTTAGAAAGTTGAAACCAGTGGCAAAACATTTTAGGGAGGTGCATGGCTGAAACCCCAGGGGTATTCTGTTTAAAGGGATAGACCGGGTACGTCTGGGGATTAGAGGGGGCAACATAAAACGCTGCCTCCTCCAAAAAGAGACTAAATGGATGGTTCTGCTCAACACAGTGACTCCTCATGGATTAAATGAGGCTTTGAGTTTCAAATCCTTTATTTAGGGTAGCGTTGTTACTGAATTTTTCAGTGATTTTAACTGTTTTTTATTCTATTTAGTTTTCGTGTGGTCATGGTACGAGGAGTGGAGGTGTTCGAGTAGAGGAGCAGTTCTCACATGTGCCGGAAATTCTATGATGCAAATAAAAAAGAGGATATCAACACAAAGAAACATCATGATCTTTTTATTTCTTTTTGTGTGGTTGGTGCCATGATTATCTGATAAGGAATCTGCTATGATATATGGGCTAGATTATTGGATAATGGATCTGTATGGATTATAATCAAAACATAATATTGTTTTAGGACCTTATGTATATCATTGGGTGATGTTGTGCCCGATTAGGCTGGTATAACCATGATTGATGGTACCCAGCTGGTTTTGGACACACCCTCACCCTTTAGTATGAATTATCAACTCTATGTATATTTATGATTATGAATTTTGGAATTTTTTTTTATTTAGTCAATATTCTTTGCACAGGTTAGGTCACTGGCGGGTGTAATATAGTCCGTACTGGAAGATGTTATTGACCAGTACGGTCTTTCTGTATAAGTTCACAATTTCGGTCTTAGGATAACTGACTATGTATATGTTGAGTGCTGCTGGGGTGTGACGATGGGCCTGACTGCACTGGACCCACTAGGCTTAGATGGGCCCAGTGGCACTCGGGTCCATCGATCATCCCCCGCAGTACCTCACATTAATTATGAATTTTTTTCCCCTTCCTAATGGTTGTGGGATCTTTTTATGATATGGGATGAATTGAATGGGTCACTGTTTCCTACTTTGAAAATATTTAAGCGGGAGTATAATTTCACAGGGTCTATGCAGATTTCTTTTGAATGGGCTAGATAGGATGGGACCTCTATTGGTTAGGGCCTATACTTATATAATTATCGTTGCACGGGTTACTTGCATTTATTCTTGATAATATTGGCAAGAACATAATACCACTATTTGTCTTTTGAAAAATATTGTTCTTTTCTGTACATATACATAATTGATATACAGATACTATGTCTTAGAGGAAATATATATTAAATATTACATTACATAATCATGTACATAAAATTTGGTTATTATAAATTGTTGTAATTATATATGGAATCATGGTGTCATGGATATGTAAATTTATTGTTAAAAACTATGGGATCTAATTCATATGTAATCATGTCATTTCCGGCGTATAAATTTGTAAATTTTTTTTTGTACCCGCTTTTATAATATCATGGGTTTCAATCTATATAAAATCATGCTATCCCCTATGTACTAATTTATGGTGTGAAATTCATGAATATCTGTATGAAATTATGAAATTGTGGAATCATGTTTATACTACCGTACAGTGCAGATTTTTTGTTCATCTTTTGTTGATCTATTTCTGTTTTTCTTCTCCTTTATTCTTTCCCCACCTTTATTCTCTCCCCCTTTTTTTATCCCTATCATGAGCTATGTGTATTCAGCGGCCTTGTGGTTTTTCTGGACTTTATATACCTCATGCAAACCCAATTAAGGGCTAGGATTATTCGCCATATATTTGGATGGGCTCTGGTACTTTCGGAGCCGTTTGGTAGGTTTGCCGTACAGGCTGATATAGCGCTTGGCCAGGATGCGCTGCGCGCCCGGTCACGTGGGGACGCCGCTACGTTTCTTTGGGAGGCGGGCTGGAACGCACGTTTGCGTTCCACCCCTCCTCCTGATGAATGCGGCGTCTTCATGATTTCCTCGGCGTGCATCATCGGGCACAAGCGCTCGATTAATAGGTATCAGCTGAATTATATTAACTATAGGTGTAGCTACATGAGGGGTATAAAGGGGGAGCCATGGCCACACTCACATTAACCTCCTGACGAAGCTGAGGCGAAACGCGCGTCGGGGTTCTTTCCTGCCCTGTGTTCGGTGCCTTAACCCTTCATCATGTCTGTGGGTATGTTCACGTCCCCAGTGGATATTTCTGTGTAGGAGTTTGATCTTGCAGCCTGTTATTTTAGATTTATTGTATATGGGCATATTCCATCTGGATGTATTTGGTGGATGTTATGTGACTCTGCGCTCCATTGTATTATTATTTTTGGGCTGCATTTTCTCATACATTAATCTTCCGCTGGGTTGTGCAGTGAGTTGAACATCACAGACACTTGTAGCGGATATTCACTGATACTTTCTACTGGTGAATCACCTCACTGCATTTTACACTGACATGTATTCCATCTGTTTGGCGGGTGTTTGAGGCACCGACGGGGGGGGACTACTGCATCCAGTCTGTTTTGCTGATTATTCTCCATAGCAATTCTGTGTAAAATATTTTATAAATTTTTGTGATCAATTTATGATCTAATAAAGTATTTATATTTCTACTGGGCATTCTATGGTTGTTTTTACCTATTAAACGTCTACGAGAGACAGTATCAAAAGCCTTTGCAAAATCCAGAAACACTACATCCACAGCCGCCCCCCTGTCCAGGCTACTACTCACCTCCTCATAAAAACAAATCAGGTGAGTCTGACAACTGTCCTTGGTAAACCTATGCTATCACTTGTATATTACTCACAGTCACATACTTCTGTATATAGTCCCTTAAGAGTCCTTCAAACATTTTTCCCACAAAAGAAGTTAAACTAACTGGTCTATACATACAATGTTGTCAACTAGCGCTACACCACATCAAATTCGCAGCGGTGTATTAGCAGTCCGTAACCTGCTAGGTAGAGTAGTGTTCAGACCAGCTGTACAAAACGCAAAATATATATCTGTATAAAATAATGTAACACCGCGCGCTATAGTGCAATTGATACCAAAGAACTACACAGAGCGCCTTCCTCCTTATCACGTAGTAGCCGACCGCTACAAACCTATGTCTATGTATTTTTCCTACCTTCACTTAGACGTGTCTGCTGCGGTACAGTGTTCTGTGATAGTCCACGTTTCTATTCTGTATCTGGTGCAGAACAGGAGGAATGGATCCAGGAGAGGATGGCTGTAGAATTGGCTTTAATATTTAGGTATTAGGAAATTCGCCCCGGCCGGTGGCAGAATATACCCGTTACCTGTTGAATTGAACGCTCACGTCTGAGCTGGTGACGTCACCGCGGGTGAGCTACGGGTAGCAGTGGAAGTCAAACCTACGCGTTTCAAGTGCAACGGCACTCTTCGTCAGGGAGTATTACGTCCACTGCCTTAGTTCTAGTCATTTATAGTCCATGCTGTCCATCCTTCTCTCTCCTCTGTCTCCGTAATTACTATTCAAAACCAAATAATTCAATTTTTGAGTTTAAGCCCTTTGGCAACATTGTATCTAGGTTAAATATCCATTCTGTTTCTTTTTTTGATTGCTTCTTTATATAATCTCCACCCCGGGCATCCAGTTCTACCTTTTCTATGCCCAGGAAAGACATACCTTCTAATTGTCCTCCATGTTCCTCCGTAAAGTGTCTAGATAAGGGATGTCCAATAGATTTTTTCTTTATATTATTCATATGTTCACTGATACGTTTTTTTAATTTTCTCTTAGTATGTCCAATGTATAACTTATTACAGGGGCATTTGATGGCATAAATTACCCCTTCTGTATTACAGGAGATATGGCCACTTATCTTTTGTTCAAAACTGCCCTCATGATTTTTTATATGTTGTATTTTAACTGTATTCTTTGCTGTATTTCTGCATGGGGCACATCTTTTACAGGGAAAAAATCCTTGTGGGAGATTTCCTTTTGTATATGTCTTTTTCCCCAATATTCCTGCACCTTTACTAGTAGAAGCAATCTTACTACCTATATTGGTTGCCCTTTTATATATGAAGACTGGTCTTGCTGGTATAAGGTTACCTACAATTTTGTCTTCTTTCAATATATCCCAATATTTGCTTACGATTTTTTTAAGTATATAGGTTTGTGCGTTATATGGGATTATAATAGGTGGTATTTTATCTTTCATTTCTATTTCCTTCGGTTTTTCATCTTCATTTTTCTTTGTTATAAATTTTTCTCTTTCTATCATTTTTATTTCTTTTTTCTGGGCTTCTACTATATCCACATTATATCCCTTTGCTGTAAACTTTTTTCCTAAAATTTCTGCCTCTTTCTCATATTCTTTAGTTTCAGTGCAATTTCTTCTTAGGCGAAGGAATTGACTCCTGGGGATATTATCTAACCATCTGGGCAGGTGACAACTTTCTCTATTAATACAACTGTTTGAGTCTGTAGGTTTTGAATAGGTCTTTGTGCTAATACGGTCCCCTGTAACATAAATAGTGAGGTCTAAAAAATGTATTTCATAATTACTGTGCGTCAAAGTAAAATCCAATTAAAATTCATTTTTATTAATATCCTCTAAAAATAATTTAAGTGCACTTTCCCCTCTATCCCAAATAAAAATCACGTCATCAATGAAACGCCGCCAGAGGACGAGGCCCGCCCGGAGCTCGCCGTTGGGGTGTATGTAATCCGCCTCCCACCGTCCAACGTATAGATTAGCGAACCCTGGTGCGAACCTCGTCCCCATCGCGGCCCCCCATATCTGTAAGTAAAATTCCTCCTTATATTTAAAATAATTCTTTTCCAGTATAAATAAAATGCATTCCCCTATGTACTCTATTTGAGCGCCGTTTAATTCCCCTTTTTGGTATAAAAAATGTTTCGCCGCTGCGCATCCTTTTTGGTTCTCAATAATGGAGTATAGAGATTTTACGTCTAACGTACCTATTATGTATCCTTCTTTCCATTCTATATCTTTTAGAATCTGCAATACATGATTAGTGTCTTTTAAAAATGATGGTAGCGCTTGTGCGCACGGTTGTAAGAACTGGTCTATATATTTAGATAGTGTACTGGTCAGACATTCAATCCCAGACACGATAGGTCTACCTGGGGGTCTCTGTGTATCTTTATGAATTTTGGGGTTTTGATAGAAAATAGCAGTTTTGGGATTTTTTATATCTATATAAATACTTTCATTTTTATTTAGGATACCTTTCATCTTACCTTTTTGTATTAATTGTTTTAGATCTTTTTTGTAATCTTCTGTGGGGTCCTTTTTAAGACGTTTATATGTTTTCTGATCGCCCAGGATATTTAAAACTTCTTTGTCATAGTCGTCGTTATTTAATATCACGATGCCACCCCTTTGTCTGCGGGGCGGATGATTATTTCATTATTTTGTTGCATATTCCGTATTGCGTCTCTTTCTGCCTTAGTTGTATTACCCATATAAATTTTTTTATATTTATTGACATCTTTGGCTTTTCTTATTTCTCTAGTAACTAGGTTTGAAAAGGTATTTATTGGTATAGAGTATTCGTTCAATGGATCAAATCTAGATTTTACTTTCAAGTTTGTATGTATATAAGTATTTTCATTAGCATCTTCATTATATCTCTTTACTATATTATTTTTCTCTTTTTTCTTGTAGTATCGTTTCAAGGCCAATTTTCTCATAAATTTCCTTATTCCTAAAAAGGCTTCAAATTTATTGAAATAGGTAGTAGGGGCAAATTTCAGCCCTTTTCTTAAAATGTCATTCTCTGCTTTTGTCAGAATATGCTTACTCAAATTATATATTTTCTGTCCTAAATTTTCAGCGCTATTATCTTCCTTTATTTGTCCCGCTACTATTTGTTTACTTTTTTTCTTTTTGTTATGTTTGCCCCCTCTGCATCCGCTTTTTGTATGTCTTTTTTGTATATCCTGAAAAAATCCTGTTGTGTTGGCTTTTTTACCGTTTCTTTACTACTACTATTGCTTTTCCTCATACTTCTTGTTTTATTATTATATTCTGTTACTCGTTTTTCTTTTGGTCTCACGGCCATCTCCATTTCACTATTAGTTTCCCTTTCTCCCTGGTCTATATTACTGATATCTTCCAAATTTGTGTTATTATGTCTTTACTCTCTGTTTTCTCCAAGCGATCTCTGGTTATTTTCAAATGGCTGTTCGTTATTTATTTCTATTTCTGTATTTTGTCTCTGTTCATTTTCTAATGGCTCAAATCTGTTTTCTGTTTGTATTGAAAATATTTCGCTATTAGTATATTCTATTCTAGAATTATTTTCTTTATGTTCTATATTTCTCCCTTTTCTTATCTCTGGGGTGTAATGACTACTTTCCTCCTCCGCATGAATTGTAAAGGTAGATGGTAGCTCTTCTATTTCCTCTTCTTCTGTTTTCTCTACTTCGATGCTGCATTCATCTACTGTCTGGAAAGTGTTTCCCTGACTTTCCTTATCATCTATTTGATATGGTATGTAGTCTCTATTGAACTTCCTTCTTTTTTTCTCTCTAATTTCATCTTCTCTAGTGTGAATACGCCTCTTGATGTTATCTACTAACCCTACAATATCGGGGTCATCTTTCCACGGGCGCAGATCTTCAAATAGTTGTTTTATAGTATCATTTGTATTCATTAATCTTTGTTTCCTTTTCCTAATTATAAACTCTATTGTCTGCCGTGCAAAATCATGTAGCATTTGTTTCCATTCTTCCATTATGTTATAATCTCCCATATCTCCTGATAGTGTTTTTTTCAATTTTCAAACCTTTTGGAATTATATCGGATTCTAGATATTTTTCTAGGGATACAATTTCCCATAGATCTCTCATTTCCAATAGCAGCATGTTTTCTAGTTGTTTCAAAATATTTTTAATATATAGAAATTTTTGGTTTTTAGTCAGTGTCATGTTGCGTCTTGAGACCTCTATTCCAAATAGCAGTTGTACTTTCTGTATGCGCTCTTTTCTATCCCACCATAAACTTGCCATGTTTTTATTAGTTGGTTTTATGATATAATGTAATGTAGATTATTAGGTATTATATATTATTAGGATATTAACGGGAACCTGTATACTGTGTTGTGTAACAGCTAATAGAGGGCAGTTTTGAACAAAAGATAAGTGGCCATATCTCCTGTAATACAGAAGGGGTAATTTATGCCATCAAATGCCCCTGTAATAAGTTATACATTGGACGTACTAAGAGAAAATTAAAAAAACGTATCAGTGAGCATATGAATAATATAAAGAAAAAATCTATAGGACATCCCTTATCTAGACACTTTACAGAGGAACATGGAGGACAATTAGAAGGTATGTCTTTCCTGTGCATAGAAAAGGTAGAACTGGATGCCCGGGGTGGAGATTATATAAAGAAGCAATCAAAAAAAGAAACAGAATGGATATTTAACCTAGATACAATGTTGCCAAAGGGCTTAAACTCAAAAATTGAATTATTTGGTTTTGAATAGTAATTACGGAGACAGAGGAGAGAGAAGGATGGACAGCATGGAATATAAATGACTAGAACTAAGGCAGTGGACGTAATACTCCCTGACGAAGAGTGCCGTTGCACTTGAAACGCGTAGGTTTGACTTCCACTGCTACCCGTAGCTCACCCGCGGTGACGTCACCAGCTCAGACGTGAGCGTTCAATTCAACAGGTAACGGGTATATTCTCCCACCGGCCGGGGCGAATTTCCTAATACCTAAATATTAAAGCCAATGCTACAGCCATCCTCTTCTGGATCCATTCCTCCTGTTCTGCACCAGATACAGAATAGAAACGTGGACTATCACAGAACACTGTACCGCAGCAGACACGTCTAAGTGAAGGTAGGACCAAGACATAGACATAGGTTTGTAGCGGTCGGCTACTACATGATAAGGAGGAAGGCGCTCTGTGTAGTTCTTTGGTATCAATTGCACTATAGCGCGCGGTGTTACATTATTTTATAACTGGTCTATAATTACCTGTGAAGGACCTTGACCCTTTTTTTAATATGGGCACCACGTTTGCCTTGCGCCAATCACTTGGCACTGTACCAGTACCTAGAGAATCTTTAAAAATTCTAAACAGGGGCACATCAATGACTGAACTGAGCTCTTTAAGCACTCTTGGGTGTACTCCATCTGGATCCAGAGCCTTGTTCACATTTACCCTATGTGAGACAGTGACAGATCCCACAGAGGTGAGAGTCAAGGAAGGGGTGGATAGTGCAGTCCATACCCCTATTCCACCACAGGTGAGACCAGCTGGAGGTGCTTGGACTGGCATAAAGAACCTCCCAGGGTGTCAGTCTAGGGGAAGGAGATTCGTTGTGCAACAGGGTCCTGCTGGAGGCTCTGTATTAGTGGTCTTAACCGGGCTGGCTGAGGGAAAACGGGGCTAGGTGCTAGCCGGAGCATTGAGGGACGCCTTGACGCCTAGGCACAAGGGTCACGAGGCAGGAGTCGGAGGGACTACTGGGCCACTCTCCCCCATAAAGGTACTGGATGTGAGACCGTGTGTGAACTGGGCTCTGTACAGCCAAGCGGCTGTGGGACACTGGGCTTGGAAAGCCGCTTGTAATTACCGTGTGCAAACGGTGCTTTTAGTAAGGTAGGAAGATACCTTGTTTAGTTAGAGCCTAGCCGGGCAGGTGTTTTTTTCTTTTGTATGATTTATGTTTGTTTTGCTGAGGTGCCAAATAGAGTGACGTTTGGACCTTACACTTGGTGTCTGGATAAGATACTTGTGTGAATGACCCCTAGAGAATAGCTACCCCCCCACACCTATTTAATTTGTCTTGGACCATAACTACAGTTAGCAAATTGAGTATATTACTGGATGTACTAACAGCCCTAGTGCCACAGATATCTGCTCCTTTCTCTTCTTTTGTATATGCAGAGCTAAAAAAAAAATTAAGAAATTCTGCCTTTTCCTTATCTTCAGTGACTACCATTATCTAGTGGACCTACCTGTTCAGAACTAGGTGTTTTAGCATTTATATATAAAAAAAAAAATTGTGGGGTTTGTTTTGCTCTCTTTTGCTACCTTCTATTTTTTAAATGCCCTTTTTTTGTATTTTATTGCCCTTTTTACAGTAGATGTAAGCCATGGGGGATTTAATTTTAGCCGTTTATATGTGTTACCTAAAGGAATAAATGTTTTAGTGCAATTACTCAATGTGAATTTAAAGCTCCACTATAATGATTGGTCCCATCTATGGGCGGTCCTAATTTATCACAGGATGTGACGTTGTGCGTTCCACCGTGGTACGCACGCCGTGAACATCCTTACATGTGTGGCCACACAGTAACAGGTACTCTGAATATGTTCTTAATTTGCAATAACGATTATAAGGGTATAAAGATATGTGAGCACAGTGTTTAGTCATCCCCTGAGGAAGCTACACGCGAAACGCGCGTCTGAGGTTTTGAAACCATTTTGGTCGGTATTACCTTTTATAATCAGCACTCCTTTTACTGTTTATCTGGAATTTATGGCACTTTTCACCTTATATTGTTTTACAATCATTTATGCGATAATTATTCTTGTCTATTGAATACTTGACCTCCATTTAGAGCTTTTTTAATGGGTATATGGTGTGATTTCACACCTCAGATACAAGCACAATAGATGTCTGCCTGAGTATCATCGATCTAGGAGTTTGTACACTTAACATGTGACTTATCATATGGTTCTTCTTTTTCCTGTGTACAGGTGAAACTCGAAAAATGTTAATATCGTGCAAAAGTCCATTTATTTCAGTAATGCAAATTAAAAAGAATTGCATTAATGCAGCTTAAAATTAGAATTTTGTGAAAAGGCTCAAATTCTAGACTCAAAGTGTCACACTAGTCAGTTAATTAATCCATACCCCCTGAGCAAAGGGTACCTCAAAATTGTGACTTTTGGGTTTCATAAGCTGTAAGCCATAATCATCCAAATTATACCAAATAAAGGCTTTAAATATCTCGCTTTGCATGTAATGAGTCTCATATGTTAGTTTCACCTTTTAAGATGCATTACTGAAATAAATGAACTTCGCACGATATTCTAATTTTTCGAGTTTCACCTGTATACATGCTGCTGCTACTTTTATTCATGTAACTTCTATTATGTACTAATAAAGTTTTTGTCTGACTTATGATATGCTGTGTATGATAATTTGGTGTGGTGGAAGAACTTTGTGTCAAATAGAAAATAATTATGGGTAAGTACAAAATCAAGTAAAGTAAGCATAAAGGCATTATGTGACATAAAATGTGTCCCGCGTGTCTTGAGGAAGTAAGCCGCAGCAGAGATGCCCTTGGTGTGAGGGATTGAGCTATACAGTGACTCAACATCGATACTCGCCAGAGAACATGATAGATCAACTGTTAAAGTCTCAATCTTGCGCAGAAAGTCCATTGTGTCCCGCATGAAAGAGGGGAGTGCAGATACAAATTGTCTCAGAATCTTATCTATATAGACAATACAGTTCTGTGTCACCAAATTCACCTCAGACACAATAGGGCGTTCCTTAAGGGGGGAAAGCCCCTTGTGGATCTTAGGGAGTCCATAAAACGTTGCTATCTGGGGTGAACTCGGCAAGATAAACTGATACTCCGCTTCACTTAGAACCCTTCTTTGAAGGCCATAATCTAAAATACACTTCAAATCCTAAACATATATTTCTGTCGGATCATGTGGTAAAATACAATAACAACTGCGGTCCGATAACAGATCATCATTACACATCTGACGATTTACTGTACATCCTGGTCCAAGGTAGCAAGGTTACCACCCTTGTCCGAGGGTTTGATAACTATAGAAGTATCCTTCTCCAAACCTATCAATGCTACATTTTGAGTCTAGAAAGATTATGGTATTTGATTTCTGGTTGTTCACAGACACCGGCATTTTGCGGACCGCACATCGTCAGCACTCATAGAATATGCCTATTCTTGTCCACAATTGCGGACAAGAATAGGGCATGTTTTATTTTTTTCGGAAACAGAAAATGCGGACCCGGAAGTGCGGGTCCGCATTTCCAGATCCGGGATGCACATCGTGCGGCCCCATAGAAATGAATGTGTCCGCAATTCCATTCCGCAAAATGAGGAACAGAATTGGGGACGTGTGAAGGGACCCTTATGCTGAGGTATTGCTCCCATGCTCTGTAAGGTCTCCAATAACAGATGATTATCTTATCTATTGTTTTTGTTGTATTGCCCCCTAATGAACCATTATCAATCTACTTGGGAAAACGCATCAGGATTTAGGGTATTATTTCTTTCACAATTTTGGTAGGGCCTCTAGGGGCATACTAGGCTTAGGTACGAGGACAGAGAGCATCCACCATCAGGGTGTGCCTCTGGGATGACCCACTATCCAGGGCTCCGACAGGGTCATATTTCCTGCTATGTAGCCCTTATGCCAAGTTTATCACTGATTATCGGAATAGCAGTGCTACGTTGGGATATACATTGATAGTTCTAATTGGGCTCTTTTTATATAATATATTAAAAGTTATGTTTTAATTGTTTTTTGCTTTCTGTGATAATACTATTGAGAAAAATGAGTTTTTGCCCAAAATGAGTAAAATGTATCATAAAAAATGTATAGAAAAAAATCATAAAAAATTGCCTCCAAAGGTATACATAGTCGTTAAGTTCTTACTTAGGACTGAGCACCAATGTTTTATTGTTAAACATGGCTTGTATCATTTTTTTATTAATGCTGGTATGCACACACTGTGGATTTTCCTGTTGAACAGATGAAAATTTCATACTTACATTATTGAGAAAATCATGGAATGATATAGTGGACGCATTTGTTACTATTGTGTATTACCATCTAAGGTTTATAGAAATGTTTCCGCAGTTGACTTATTGTGTTTTATATGTTTGTTCACTAGGGTGTACTTTTCTAATTCCGATTTGGCTGGTTGGTGTTTAGGTTTTACAATTAGCCTGATACTCTGGAGTCTTATTTAAACCAACCAGCATCACAATTCATGCTGTGTTGAAACGCATCAACAGTTTGTCCAGAGTGTCGTGTCCCCTGTACTTGTATTGCTAGAAACAGGAAATAACATTTCAATTGGATTTTACAGGCCATGGATTTTGCTCCTTCCAGCTATAAAGGTATGTTTGCTCATGTTTTAAGTCTTTACCTGACACAGTTATTGGCTTAGTAGCTTAGTAGCCATATAGCATATGACAGACTCTCTTTAAGGTAAAGTCTACTTGAGATATCTTCATCTAATTGCTCGATACAATAAAGACTACACTGTAGCTTATTAGGATTATCGTCGGGCAATACATACTGTAGCTATGACACACTATCAGTGCCAGATCTGTTGCATCCAATGCCAGTGACTCCGCATGATCATGAGTTCCAAGTGACAGTAGGCAAACTCCCTACCACTTCATGTCTTGTCAGCTGTGCTCGGATACTTCGACCACTGTTGACAGTTGGCTATCATCAATCAAACTTCAGAATATAAAGAGTGGAGCTGACAGAAGAAAACATAGTATGATGCATTCTCATAATCCCTACCACTTTGTTCAAGCGATTTCACAGTGGTCGGACCTTCATTGAAGGCCTGATAGTCCATGAACAGATAGACTAAGACAAACCATTTTGCCTGAATGTGCAAAGAGGCTTAACTAAAGAGAGTCCAGAGTTTGTAGAGAACAGGTTACCAGATTCGGATCCACAGGGACCCTCTCTGCCACATACATTAAGAAGACACATAGATACTACATACACATGGTACATCGTGGGACAGATTTTACATTGGAGCAAGGAGCTTCACATTACACCTCTGCTCTTATCCTACTTGTGTTTTGTAGACCTTTACAATTCTGCTGTTATCTCAATCCAGGATAAACTGAAAAGAGAAGAGTGCCATGCTTTACTCCTAAAACCTGGTAAATATGTCAATATGTTTTTAGACAAACATAAAATAAATCAGTAGAAAGTTATAATACCATGCAAATCTTTGCTGAGTCTTTGCCCACATTTAAAATTGTGTCATAATCAGGTTTGGACTGGCCCACAGGGGAACCGGTTAATGCCCTGGTGGGCCCTTGAGCAAGGGTGAGCCCCCAGTACCCAAACCCTTGCATAAGTGGCACATTAGATTATTGTAAATGCATGGGGTAAAAGGCATTCCAGCCACTATATTATTTCCACAGTGGTCTGCCTACTCAATTTAGTGGCAGGGACCCCCATAATCAATCATTTTAAGCACTTTAATAATGTCTATCATTGTGTGGCAGGTAGTATGTGCAGGTGGCTGTACATTAGGCCCCAGAATTAATTATACTGGTGAGCCCTAGATACTTCAGTTTGACACTGATTTTAATAGTACGATACATGTTGCATATGTTTGGAGTTAAGCATACAAAATGCATAGTGACACTCAAATATGAAGCATCAGATGTTTCATCCATCATCTATGATAATGACTTCCAATACTTGTTCACATGCCAGGAGGACAGCTTAAAAGCAGAATAGAAAAATGTTGACCTTTCTTTTACTAGCCTGGATGATATTTTAATAATCTTTTTATGACCTAACTTCAATAAAATGCAAGATAATTGTTATCCTACAGCATTGATCAGAAACATCCAAAACGAAATGAGAAATGGTCAGCAATGATGTGACCTAAGACATATCAATGTGACAAATGCACTGTGACTATATCCATTTCATGCCAATAGTTATGAATTAGAAAATTGGAGGCATTAAACAAATCTTTTACAGGAAAATGAATAACTCATTCCAATATGGATTTTTACAAATGCTGCATTTACATTTTGGCTTCATAGTTGTGGATAGAGGAGGCTTTTTTATTTTTTTTATGAAGTTGTAAAGAAGCAGATTCATTATCAAAGAACATCTTTCTCATTTACATATTATGATATGATCTATAATGATCTGACCTCTTCTAGGCTGTTCACAAAATGCGGGACATAAAGCAGAATAATTCATAGCAGAGTAGTTATTGGAATTTGAATTTCAAAACTAAGAGCTCACGTAGAGTTCTCGCTCTTTAAACGCATGGATCCCCAAGCACAGTGGTCATCACCCACACTAAGCTTTGCCTATGATATTTGTCTGGATGATTATAAATTCCTAACTTTTTAGAACTGACTTTAACATTTCTAAAACTTAGTTAAATGGGCAGCAACTGTGGCTCTACAGTGAAAACTCTTGTTCTCCAACTTTCAACCATTTCTTTCAACCATCCCAAAAAAATTCCTTTTAATGTAGGCGTCATTGGCCTTCAAAGATAATCTTCTTATTATGTTATACATTATATGTCTAAATCCTTTTTTGTTAGTTACACATGGTAAAGTCCAGTTTCAATCCAGATACAAAAATATGGAATCCAGCTTCCATAAAAATCTGTAGTTTATAGATGCAAAAAGATAAAAAGCCATACACATGGACAACAGCATCTACATCTTATGGGTCATTAATATGACCGAAGTTATCAAAAATTTGATTGGGCTGCTTAGCAGAATTTCACGAAGGAATTCAATTGGTTACAAATTATTTTATCATGAATCGCATTCCATTGTTTATAGCTAACGCAATGACGAGAACTGGAGACTAAAACATCTTTGAACCCCTCAGATGCCACGTTCAGCGTCAATTGCGGCATCTGACAGTCACATTGAGGCCTTTCAGGGGTTAAAAAAATAAAATAAATACATACTCACCTCATCCATCTGCTTGCAGAGAGGCCACCGTGGCCATCTTGATTGAAGAAAATGCGCCATGCTCACTGATGTAATCACGGTGGCCAGGTGCGGTGACATCAGTGTGCATGTGATTTGGCGCATTTTCTTCAATCAACATGGCCACGTCGGCCTTTCCGTGAGCAATTGGATGGAGGTGAGTATAAATTTTTTTGTTTAGGAAAAATGTATTTATTATCATGAAGCGCAAGGAAATTCGGATTCTGACTAATCAAATTTTTCCTGAAATTCGGATCAAAAGTCACTTTGCATACTTTGATTCACTCAGATACTTACTTATCATGACCATATTTGTGTGTCAAGATTGGTACAGATGAGCTGAACTTGTTCTTTATATTAGTTCAGTTTTAATGTACAATTTACAAGTTTGGAAGATGATTCCTGTAAAAAAAAATCTGATTTTTTTTATTAACAGACAAACCTATTAAATTATTGTCTTCAAAGTTCTACCTGAATTGAGGTATAGTAGTGGGTACACCGCCACACAACCCCTGAAACAGAGAGGTGAACAGAAAGCATTATTTTAACCCATTCGACTGGCGAGTAATTTTTGCTGACTATGCAGAGGTCGTTAGGGCGGGCTGCATATCGGACACTCTGCAACAACAGCCAGTGTCAGAGAAAGCTCTCATCCTAGATGTCTAACTTCTTAAAGGGGTATTCCTATCTCAGATATTGATGGCATATTGTTAGACTATGTCACCTATGTCTGATAGATACAGGACCCACCTCTTGAATTTCCCATTTTCAACATATTTTTTCAAACTGAATTAGCGATTCTGAGGGATTACTATGTTATTGTACAAATTACCAACATTATGAGGTACATTTCCAGTCTTGATCCCTGTGCACCAGAGTGAGATGTGCCTAAGAGTCAGATGCTGCTTAATAAATGAGTTACATCTCTGGCAGTCCATGTATATTGCCCTGGAGCAAGGTGTACTTTGAAGTCTGGACATTTGTGGACATTTGCCCCTGTTTCCCCTATGCAAAGTGATAAACTTCTTACCTTATTTCTCTTGAAAGGGTTAACCTATACTGTTTATTACTGTTACTGCATTTTATATGTATATTGCTATATATAACAAGGAACCCCAGCCAGGGCATAAAAAGGAAGTTTAAACAAAGATATGACTTTCATTGTAATCGTTAAAAAGTCTGGGAGTACCAGCTATCAAAAGGACAAACATACAAAAACAACTTAAACACTTAAGTCCCGGGGGGACAAAATAGTACCAGAGGTTCCAATCAAGAACAGGTAAGATAAAAAGTAATTCTAAGAAAAAGGAACAGTCTTACCAATTGAAGCGCTTAAGGACCATCCGGTAACTGTACAGCCCGAGGGATGAATGGTAATTGATTGTAAGTCACTCTGTGCGAGGCAGCTATGGCAAGTATCTATCCCTAAAATAAACCCTGAAAAACGAAAGCCAGGGGAGGGAAACTGTGAAGGCCCTGCCTTACTGCACAAAGAAATGCCCCAAACAGGGCGACACTATCTGGATGTCTAACCCTATCAGTTGTGATATCCATCAAAATGCCCTATAACCTAGTTTGCAGTCACTTGGGGACTATAAGAGCAATAGTAGTCGTACTTCCAAAATATCATAGAGGATGCTGTGCGTAGGTAGCGGTCGGGGACAGCTGTCCCTAGACACCCCTATATAGCGGGAAGGGGGCTAAGTTGACCCTACCTATCTACACAGAGCACCCGCCCTGAAAGGGGCGACCCCGTCTGGATGCCTGTCACTAGTCCGGGCAGAATCCCTGGAAGACCCTATAGGATAGTTCCCGACATGCCACATTTCATATAATACTCATAAGGAGAAATATACCAAGCACAAAGGATAACCAATCCTACAAGTGAAAAAAGATGAAATAACCTTAGGGAAAATTCGGGGCCACAACAACCAAGAAAAAGGGGAAAAGTAAAAGCTAAAGATAAGCCTACCTTGAAATTGATAGACCAAGGGTAAAGTCGGAGGGCAAATAAAATCCCCTACTTGCAGATAGCCCGTCAGTGGTATGGGACTATTTCATGGGCTGATCAGGAGTAAATAGCATACCCCATAGTCAGCATGGGGAGTCTTGTCCAGGAAGCCAGTGAACGGCATCTGACACTGGAATTTAAAGTATAACTGTCACACTTAGACCCTAATTTCAATTTTCATATATGTAGTTACTAATAACATGATATTCCAGAATCAGTTACTATTAGACTGACTTTCTCCATATTTAATAAGATTCAGCCCTTAGCAACCAGTCTGCATAAAACTGCAATTTCACTATTCAGTTAAGATGGCCGCCACTGCACTCACCCTGAGGCTAATCTCGCCTGCCCTCACTAGCCAGTAACAATAGCCCCCCAAAAGTGTCAGTAACCAGAGCCCTCCCCCTAAAGGGTTAATCTCCTGCAGCACAAAGGGGTCCTCTTACCATGAGTTGCTTTCATTTCTACACTGAGCAGACGGCAGATCTCCCTTCCCTGGTGTGCGCTGCTTCGGCTCTGCATTGTCCCAGTCTGCTGAGTGAGGGAGCGTCTGCCAAGCGCAGGGACAGGGAGAAGTGCACACAGCCCAGGCACTGTTATCAGCTGCTGGGGAGGACCTGGCTTTAATAATTTACTTACAGTCCCTGGCTGTCAGTAATATGACCTTGCACGCAGCCTGCTTCTGCGTCCTCCCTCCTTCAACACATAGACGGACCATGCCTAGCAACCCTATTTTAAGCACAGGTAAAAGTAGGCAGTACAGGGAACAAAAATGTGGAATTAGGGGTAATTAAATACACAGTGAAAAGTTGAAATAGGGCCACCAAGGAGATATTAATCACCACAATCCAATACTGCAAAAAAAATATATACGACAGTTATACGCGCGCGCCAACTGACTCCAGGCCCGCCTACATCGGACATTGTGATCCGTCACATGACCACGGCGTCACGTGAACCCGGAAGAGACGCGGCGCCTGTGAAGCGCAGTGCTGATTCCGGTGGAACGCGGCGTTGGACCACGTGAGGCAGAGACATAGAAGAGGGATCGCGCGGTGCCTAGCAACAGAGCATGCTCCAGATAGGGAGCGCCCATGTTGCTATGAGGGCCGTAAGTGTAAACAGACCCAGCTATTAAGGGGAATGATGGGCTTATTGGCAGGAACACAGGGAAACCAAAATATAAATAAGCAAGACAATGGTTGGAGGACATCTATTATATAAAAAGGAGGGGAAGAAGTGGGGCTCAGAGGAGTGCACATAGATTCCGTAGACTTAATAAGGAGTCAATAGGCTACAAATAAATGGATAGTCAATGGGTTCAAACAGTGAGTTGGGTACCGCCCTTAAGGGAAGGGGTGTGGGAGAGACGAGAGTGCCAAAATGCAACAGGAAAACGTATGTGACGGTGGAATTACATGGCTTATATGTAGCAACTGAAATTGAGCTATTCATTAAGTCCTAATGGAGCCACAGTTTTTAGATTTACTTTGCAAGATGCTTCTGTCCCAATCACCTCCCCTCAAGGGTGGGTGGATCTTATCAATGCCCATAAACATAATTTGGGCGCTGCCATTATGCAGAGTGTGGACATGTTTTGCGACTGGTATATCTTTTTGATTAGCATATCATTTAGGTGCTCAACCACCCGTCTCCGAAATTCACGAATCGTCTTTCTAATATACTCCTCGCCACATTCGCACACAAGTCTGTATATGATCCCACGAGATCTACAATTGATAAAATCATGGATGGTATACCTCTTTCCCGTCACATTACTCTGGAACATCTTACCAGTTTGGATATACTTGCAGGCGATGCACCCACTACATCTGTAGCATCCCTGAATGTTACTATGGAGCCATGTACTACCGGACGTGAGCACGGGAGTGAACTGGCTATGCATAAGTCTGTCCTGCAGGCTCCTGCTTTGCCTATATGTGATATGTAGGTGATCACCTACAACTTCCTTAAGATTAGGATCCATTGTTAGGATCCACCATATCACGTATCGGCTTGGCAGCTTCGTCATAGGTCGTTATGAGACGAATAGTTTGATTCATTTGTGCACATTTAGGTTTTGGTGTAAGCAAAGAAGTTCAATCAGCCTGTAAGAATGACCTAAAGGCAGTTCTGAGGACCTTATCAGGGTAACCTCTCTGTTGAAACCTTTGCCGTAGGTCTGCAGCCTGAGAAAGGAATTCTTTTTTGGAGGAACAATTCCTTCTGAGGCGCAGATACTGCCCTTTAGGGATGCCTCTTCTGAGTGGGAGCGGATGTCCACTCTCCCACCTCAGGAGGGAATTGGTAGATTTTGGTTTCCTATATACAGTAGTGTCCAGTTCACCCTTCTCATTTTTAGTGATAGGGTTTTAGGGTTTCCATAATGTAATAATTTCATCTAAATATTTTTCTAGTGACGCCACTTCCCATAAATCCCATAATAATCGTTCTAATTTTTTAATGCTCGTCATTGCTTCTTGGATTTGTCTGTTTGTAGGCTCTTTGGCATCAGGGGTATTTTTATTGGGAAGATTAAAGAAAGTCTGAACATATTTGATTTTATCCTTGCTTACCCTCTCCTGCGCACGCTGCTCCAGCCGGCAGCTGGCGCACGCGCGGGGAAGCAGACAGGAATTAGTCCGAGAGCGTTCCCATGTGACGTCACACTTGCAAGTACGGATGCCTCCAAGGCTCAAAAAAGCATCCAATGCATTTTGGAACACGTGTGTTCCTTCGTCAGGGATAGGTAGTATCTTAGTCCTCCTGGTTAAGTAGGCATCCCGTTTCCATGACAACTCATGCATGATTTAATGGGATTGACCCTTGGTACTGTATTTTGAACAAAGAAACCATGATCTAAAGGGTGTATCTCACACTGACAGATGCAGACAAGGCCGCAAATTAAGTATTTTGTCCAATACCAGAAAAGCACAGCAGTATCTAAAGTGTGCATCTCACAATGACAGATGCTGCAAGGGCTGTAAAATGTATTATTTTGCCAAAAAGGGGTGTTTTTTTAATAACAGAATATGACAGCAGTATATAACTCTTGAATTTCACACTAACAGATGCAGACAAGGCCGCAAATTAAGTATTTTGCCCAAAATGAGTGTTTTTTTATACCAGAATAGCTCAGCAGTATCTAAAGCGTGTATCTCACAATGACAGATGCTGCAAGGGCTGTAAAATTTATTATTTTGCCCAAAAAGGGTGTTTTTTAAAACCCAGAAAATTATAGCTGTATTTTTAGCTTAAATTGCACACTGGCTAATGCAGCAGAGGCCCAAGATGGAGGGTATTGCAAAAAATTTGTGTCTTTATAAAACCCAGAAAATTATAGAAGTATTTCAAGCTTTGTTTTTAACAATCACAGATGCAGCAAAGGCTGCAATATTAAGTACTTTGCCTCAAAATAGCTTAAATTGCACACTGACTAATGCTGCAAAGGAGACAGATGTAGGGTCTTGGCAAAAATGGGTGATTTTTTCAAACTCAGAATATAATTGCAGTACTTCAAGCTTCTATTTGACTGTCACAAATGCACATATGCTGTGCTGTTGCACAGAACTTGCATAAAATGGCCGCCGCCGCCCACCTAACTAACAGACGGATAAAAGTTATTTTTCTGGGTCACTGGGCTCAGGGCACAGTAAAAAGATTGTGCACTGCACCCACAAAACAAAATCTAGGTAGATCGCTGAGTTAACAAGCACTTCAGATTTAAGATTCTTTCCTATTCTCTCCCTCACAGCAGCAGCATCCTATCCCTACATTAATCAGAGCAGAGTGACGTGCAGCGCTACGTGGCTTCAGCTTATATAGAGGCTGGGTCACATGCTGCACTGGCCAATCTCAGCCATGCCATTAGTAGGCATGGCTGTGATGGCTTCTAAGGGCACAGAGTTAAACGCTTGTTGATTGGCTTTCAAAAAGCGCCATAAAATAGGCGAACACCGAACCTGAACCCAAACTTTTACTGAAATGTTCGGGTTCGGGTCCGGGGTCCAAAAATCCTAAAGTTCGGTACGAACCCGAACTTTACAGTTCGGGTTCGCTCAACCCTAGTAGTGAGGGTATTGGAATAAGGTAAAAAGTCACATATTTTGTTGCAGCATGTGATGATACTTGTTACTTTTCTATTCCCTTTAATGTTTATTTAACCCAAACTCCTACATTTTGGAAAATAATTTCATAATATATTTTTGTGGAGTTTAAGTTATCACTAGAGATGAGCAAATTTCCGCTTATGAAATTCGTTCACATTTTGTTTCTTAGTTAAAGGTGAATTGCATTATGGATTCCGTTACCACGGACCGTAACGCAATTCTATGAGGGAATGCATAACGGAATGCCTTTAGAGTGGACACCTTGATGTTCGGGTTCGGCAGGTTCGGCCGAACTTGAAAAAAAAGTTCGGGTTCGGCACCCGAACTTGACCCCGAACCCCATTGAAGTCAATGGGGACCCGAACTTTTGGGCACTAAAATGGCTCTAAAATAGTCCTGGAAAGGGCTAGAGGGCTGCAAAAGGCATCAAATGTGGATAGGGAAATGACTTACAATAACATAAAATACAGAAAAATTAAAAATAACTATCTGGATCTAGGAGTAGGAGGTTGAGGAGGCTGTGAATGGGTGGATGTGGCGGTGTAGGTTGACGTGGCGGTGTAGGTGGAAGCGGCGGTGAAGGAGGAATAGGTAGCCAACACTGATTTGTGTTATTTTTTTTATTTATTATTGGGGTATCCCCCAAAATATTGGGACATATAACAAAATAATACTAAGAATAAGTGCACTTGAGTACAAGAATGGATGGTTGAGGCTGGTATAAATGTCTATTCTGCACACGGTACGGACAAGTCCTGTGGGATCCATGCCTGGTTAATTTTAATAAATGTAAGCTTGTCCACATTGGCTGCGGCCTGTGATAATGCTCTCTGCCGTACTAAACACCCGTTCACACTATACACAGGCTGCAGGGCAGGTCAGCACCTCCAAGGCTGACAAAGCTTTTCCACATTTTGGCCATCCTAACCCTGCCTTCTCAAGTGCTGGCGGTGCCTCAGCTGCGTTGGCAACCTCTTCCTCCTCCTCTGCCTTCACCTTGTGCTTCCACTGTGCCCCCGCTGTCAGGTGGGAATGCCATCAGCAGCGTGCGCTTGTAGTCGCGCATCTTCCGATCAGTAACAGATGTTTTTACTAAATTTTGTTCCCTGTCAGCAATGCAGATCAGGGGTTCATTCACGGCAAAAGGGTTTCATGTCACCCAGCAATAGAACAGAGGATTTTGAGAGATTTAGGCCCCTGTCACCCAGGCACAGCAGGGGTTCATTCACAGCAAAAGGGGGTTCATGTTGTTGTGTCCCACTAGGTAAAGGTGGGCACTATACAAGGGTTAATTGGGCCACGTGGTACTCCTATTCCTGAGGGACAGTGGCAGTGCATTTAACAGTCCATTTTAATGTATTTCCATATACTTTTATGTGTATTCTTCCCTGTGAAGTGTGTAGCAGGCATATTAGGGTGCAGTTTATCATCCTAGACACTAGAGGGAGATAGGGAGCCCCTAGTATATATATTCAGGCCCAGACAGGGAGGAGTGGGTCTGTGTAGTCAGGAGTCTGTAGAGAGATAGAAGTGAGAGGGCAACAGCCAGAGACAAGCTGAGGGCCTCCTTCTAGTTGCCACCAGGAGGCTAGTGAAGGATTCTAGCCTGCCTGGAGTTCCTGAGCCTCAGTTAGCTCAGAAGATTCACCCCAAGAGAAGAGTTTACCTCCTGGGAGAAACCTGCAGTTCCCACAGAGCAAAGAGCAGAGCAGCAGAGTATTCCAGCCAGACAAGTAAGCTGAAGGGCAGAAGGATTATTAACTTAAAGCAAGGGATATATACCTGAGGAGGATTGCTACCAAGGATAAATGCCAGCATTAGGGCATACGTGCCTTGGGATACAGACAGCCAGTATATCTGAGGAGTAGTGCAGCCTGGTCTGTGAGTGTTGTTTTTACCCTCTGAGTATCTTGCAAAGAACATTACCTGCCATTGATGTAAAAGCCTGCTTATTACTGCTGCATTACCTGGAACTTGCAAAAGACTGTATAAAGTTGAACTGTTTCCAATAAAAGAAAGTTTGGTTCACCACAACACCGTGTTCCTCACTTATTACCACTACCAATCGGTGTGCCACCGTTACAGGCACTGGCGTCACAAATCTTAAAGGGACCTTGCCCTAGGCACATTAAACACCTGCAACATCCAGGGCACCTAATCCACCATCAGGCCTGGTCCATAAATACAGAGAGTGCCCCAGAGGACCCCTGTGCCAGCTTCTCCATCACTGCTGTACGCCTGCCCAGGGTTTTCCTACAAACTGTGAGTAACCCTCGCTTGCCCATTAACCGTGACCTCACATCGGAATACCCTGCAGGTCTGCGTACTGCAATGTCACCCAGCAATAGAACAGAGGATTTTGAGAGATTTAGGCCCCTGTCACCCAGGCACAGCAGGGGTTCATTCACGGCAAAAGGGGGATCTTGTCTCCCAGCAATAGAACAGAGGATTTTGAGAAATTTAGGCCCCTGTCACCCAGGCACAGCAGGGGTTTGTATATGCCAAAAATGGTAAAATGTCACCCGACAATTGAAAATAAGATTTTTTTCAATTTAGGGCACTAAAATAGGCACTTTTTGAAATTAAAATGGCTCTAAAATAGTCCTTGAAAAGGCTAGAGGGATGTAAAAGGCAGTAAAATGTGCTTAAGAGCATGGCAACCGCTCTGCAAACAAATGTGGATAGGAAAATAACTTAAAATGAAATAAAACAACTAAAAATTACAAATTATTAACCTGCAACTCAGAGAAGGAGGTGGATATGGAGTCGGAGGTTGAGGAGGCGGTGAATGTGGTGTTGTAGGTGGAGGCAGCAATGGAGGAGGAGGAGGTAGCCAACAATGTTTTTTTTTATTTTTTATTGGGGTAGGTAGTCCCCAAAATTTGGAGACCCAGAAGTTGAATGGGGCAGAACCTTCAGTCAGTATGTGTAGGCGTGCTGTTCCACCGTACTGTTCCACCATGTTGTTCAAATGCTGCCTCCTGCTAACATGCTCCAGATCAGCAGTTGGGGCCGGTTGTTGCGGCGAGGTGACAAAGCTTTCCACATGTCGGCAATGCTAACCCTGCTTTCTGATGTGCTGGCGCTGACATAGCTGCGTTGGCGACCTCTTCCTCCTCCCCTGCCTTCGCCTTGTGCTTCCACTTGTCCCCCGGCGTCAGTCGGGAATGCTCTCAGGAGCGCGTCTATCAGCATGCGCCTGTAGTCGCGCATCTTCCGATCACGCTCCAGTGAGGGAATTAAAGACGGCACATTGTCTTTGTAATGGGGATCCAGCAGGGTGGCCACCCAGTAGTCAGCACATGTAAAAATGTGGGCAACTCTGCAGTCGTTGCGCAGGCACTGCAGCATGTAGTCGCTCATGTGTGCCAGGCTGCCCAGAGGTCAGGACAAGCTGTCCTCTGTGGGAGGCGTATCGACTGTGTCCTCCGTATCCCCCCAGCCATGCACCAGTGATGGGCCCGAGCTGCGTTGGATACCACCCCGCTGTGAGCATGCTTCACCCCCATCCTACTCCTCCTCCTAATCCTAATCCTCCTCCTCGTCCTCCAGTAGTGGGCCCTGGCTGGCCAAATTTGAACCTGGCCTCTGCTGTTGCAAAAATCCTCTTTCTGAGCCACTTCTAAAAGACTGGCCTGAAAGTATTAGAGATGACCCCTCTTCCTCCTTCTCGTCCTGGGCCACATCCTCTTCCATCATCGCCCTTAGTGTTTTCTCAAGGAGACATAGAAGTGGTATTGTAACACTGATAACGGCGTTATCGCCACTGGCCATGTTGGTGGAGTACTCGAAACAGCGCAACAGGGCACACAGGTCTCGCATGGAGGCCCAGTCATTGGTGGTAAAGTGGTGCTGTTCCACAGTGCGACTCACCAGTGCGTGCTGCAGCTGAAACACCACTATGGCCTGCTGCTGCTCGCACAGTCTCTCCAGCATGTGCAAGGTGGAGTTCCACCTGGTGGGCACGTCGCATATGAGGCGGTGAGCGGGAAGGCCGAAGTTACGCTGTAGAGCAGACAGCCGAGCGGCGTCAGGATGAGAACGCCGGAAGCGCACACAGACGGCCCGCACTTTATGCAGCAGCTCTGACATGTCGGGGTAGTTGTGAAACAATTTCTGCACCACCAAATTCAGCACATGCGCCAGGCAAGGGATGTGCATCCAACCGGCTAGTCCCAGAGCTGCAACGAGATTTTGCTCATTATCGCACACCACCAGACCGGGCTTGAGGCCCACTGGCAGCAACCACTCATCGATCTGTTGTTCTATACCCCGCCACAACTCCTGCACGGTGTGGGGCCTGTCCCCCAAACACATCAGTTTCAGAATGGCCTGCTGACGTTTACCCCTGGCTGTTCGGAAGTTGGTGGTGAAGGTCTGTCGCTGACTGGATGAGGAGGAGGTAGAATAGGAGGAGGAAGCCGAGTAGGAAGAGGAGGCAACAGGAGGCAAAAAATTATGCCCTGCGATCCTTGGCGGCGGAAGGACGTGCGCCAAACAACTCTCCGCCTGGGGCCCAGCCGCCACTACATTTACCCAGTGTGTAGTTAGGGAGATATAGCGTCCCTGGCCGTGCTTACTGGTCCACGTATCTGTGGTTAGGTGGACCTTGCCACAGATGGCGTTGCGCAGTGCACACTTGATTTTATCCGATACTTGGTTGTGCAGGGAGGGCACGGCTCTCCTGGAGAAATAGTGGCGGCTGGGAACGACGTACTGTGGGACAGCAAGCAACATGAGCTGTTTGAAGCTGTCCGTCTCCACCAGCCTGAGTGACAGCATTTCAAAGGCCAGCAGTTTAGAAATGCTGGCATTCAGGGCCAGGGATCGAGGGTGGCTAGGTGGGAATTTACGCTTTCTCTCAAAGGTTTGTGAGATGGAGAGCTGAACGCTTCCGTGTGACATGGTGGAGATGCTTGGTGACGGAGGTGGTGTTGCTGGTGGCACATCCTCTGTTTGCTGGGCAGCAGGTGCCAACGTTCCTCCTGAGGCAGAGGAAAAGGCTGAGGCAGCAGCAGAAGAGGGAGCAGGAGGGTCCTGAGCCCTTTCTTGGTTTTGAGGGTGCTTACTCCACTGCAGCCCGTGTCTCACATGTAGATGCCTGGTCATGCAGGTTGTGCTAAGGTTCAGAACGTTAATGCCTCGCTTCAGGCTCTGATGGCACAGCGTGCAAACCACTCAGGTCTTGTCATCAGCACATTGTGTGAAGAAGTGCCATGCCAGGGAACTCCTTGAAGCTGCCTTGCGTGTGCTTGGTCCCTGGTGACGGTGGCCAGTAGCAGGCGAAAAGTATTGGCGACGGCTGCTCTGCTTTTGCACCCTGCTCCCACTTTTGCTACGCTGTTGGATCGGTCTCACCACTGCCTCTTCCTCCAAACTCTGAAAGTCAGTGGCACGACCTTCATTCCATGTGGGGTCTAGGACCTCATTGTCCCCTGCATCGTCTTCCACCCAGTCTTCCTCACTGGCCTCCTTTTCGGTCTGCACACTGCAGAAAGACGCAGCAGTTGGCACCTGTGTTTCATCATCATCAGAGACGTGCTGAGGTGGTATTCTCATGTCCTCATCAGGAAACATAAGTGGTTGTGCGTCAGTGCATTCTATGTCTTCCACCCCTGGGGAAGGGCTAGGTGGATGCCCTTGGGAAACCCTGCCAGCAGAGTCTTCAAACAGCATAAGAGACTGCTGCATGACTTGAGGCAGGTTCCCCGATATGCACGGGGGTGATGTGACAGACTGATGGGCATGGGTTTCAGGCGCCACCTGTGCGCTTTCTGCAGAAGACTGGGTGGGAGATAATGTGAACATGCTGGATCCACTGTCGGCCACCCAATTGACTAGCACCTGTACTTGCTCAGGCCTTACCATCCTTAGAACGGCAATAGGCCTGACCAAATATCGCTGTTGATTCTGGTGGCTACTGGGACTTGAGGTAGTAGGTTCAGTAGGACGTGTAGCTGTGGCAGAACGGCCACGTCCTCTCACTGCACTAGAGGCTCCACCAACACCACCATCACAACCATGACCGCGTCCGTTATTAAATGTTTGCCTCATAGCGTTCACAAAGCAAAGTAAAAAATTGTTAAGTCTGTTAAAAATAATTAACTGCAGATATAAACCCTGATGTAGGGTATTGCACTCTATTTTTTTTTTTTTTACTCTATATGACAGCGGTATTTGTGGCCTAAATGTGACACTCACTTATGCATGTCTAATACCAGATGTGCAGTATATTAGAGGGTTTTTTCACCCTAACAAAAAAGCTATATTTCTGTCCTAAATGTGACAGTCACTTATGCATGTGTAAGCGAAGATGTGCAATATATAAGAGGGTTTTTTACCCCAGTATGCCAAAGCCGTATTTATGGCCTAAATGTGATAGTCACTTATGCTTGTCTAAACCCAGATGTGCAGTATATTAGAGGGTTTTTTCACCCTAACCAAAAAGCTGTATTTCTGTCCTAAATTTGACAGTCACTTATGCATGTGTAATTCCAGATGTGCAGTATATGAGAGGCTTTTTTCACCCCAGTAACTTAAAAGCCGTATTTATGGCCTAAATGTGACAGTCACTTATGCATGTGTAATCCCAGATGTGCAGTATATTAGAGGGTTTTTTCACCCTTACAAAAAAGCTATATTTCTGTCCTAAATGTGACAGTCACTTATGCATGTGTAAGCGAAGATGTGCAGTATATGAGAGGGTTTTTTACCCCAGTATGCCAAAGCCATATTTATGGCCTAAATGTGATAGTCACTTATGCACGTGTTATCCCAGATGTGCAGTATATCAGAGGCTTTTTTCACCCCAGTAACCAAAAAGCCGTATTTCTGGCCTAAATGTGACAGTCACTTATGCTTGTCTAATCTCAGATGTGCAGTATATTAGAGGTTTTTTTCACCCTAACCAAAAAGCTGTATTTCTGTCCTAAATGTGACAGTCACTTATGCACGTGTAATCCCAGATGTGCAATATATTACAGGCTTTTTTCACCCCAGTAACCAAAAAGCCGTATT
Organism: Bufo gargarizans; assembly: GCF_014858855.1. Classification (NCBI taxonomy): domain Eukaryota; kingdom Metazoa; phylum Chordata; class Amphibia; order Anura; family Bufonidae; genus Bufo; species Bufo gargarizans. The sequence continues at coordinate 579,364,911 of NC_058082.1, forward strand.
TCTGGCCTAAATGTGACAGTCACTTATGCATGTGTAATCCCAGATGTGCAGTATATTAGAGGGTTTTTTCACCCTAAACAAAAAGCTGTATTTCTGTCCTAAATGTGACAGTCACTTATGCACGTGTAATCCCAGATGTGCAGTATATGAGAGGCTTTTTTCACCCCAATAACTAAAAAGCCTTATTTCTGGCCTAAATGTGACAGTCACTTATGCACGTGTAATCCCAGATGTGCAGTATATTAGAGGGTTTTTTCACCCTAACCAAAAAGCTATATTTCTGTCCTAAATGTGACAGTCACTTATGCATGTGTAAGCAAAGAGGTGCAGTATATGAGAGGGTTTTTTACCCCAGTATGCCAAAGCCGTATTTATGGCCTAAATGTGACAGTCACTTATGCACGTGTAATCCCAGATGTGCAATATATTACAGGCTTTTTTCACCCCAGTAACCAAAAAGCCGTATTTCTGGCCTAAATGTGACAGTCACTTATGCTTGTCTAATCCCAGATGTGCAGTATATTAGAGGGTTTTTTCACCCTAAACAAAAAGCTGTATTTCTGTCCTAAATGTGACAGTCACTTATGCACGTGTAATCCCAGATGTGCAATATATTACAGGATTTTTTCACCCCAGTAACCAAAAAGCCGTATTTCTGGCCTAAATGTGACAGTCACTTATGCATGTGTAATCCCAGATGTGCAGTATATTAGTTTTTTTTTCACCCTAACCAAAAAGCTATATTTCGGTCCTAAATGTGACAGTCACTTATGCATGTGTAATCCCAGATGTGCAGTATATGAGAGGCTTTTTTCACCCCAGTAACTAAAAAGCTGTATTTATGGCCTAAATGTGACAGTCACTTATGCTTGTCTAATCCCAGATGTGCAGTATATTGGAGGGTTTTTCCCCCTAACCAAAAAGTTGTATTTCTGTCCTAAATGTGGCAGTCACTTATGCACGTGTAATCCCAGATGTGCAGTATATTAGAGGGTTTTTTCACCCCAGTATGCCAAAGCTGTATTTCTGTACTTGCAGATAGCCTGTGCTCGTGCACTATCGTTGCATAAAATGGCTGCCGATTATGTATTGATATTGACTAACTGAAGAAATAAAGTTCGTTTTTAGCAGTAGTTAGCTCAGGACAGGCTTACAAAAATTGTGCACTGCACCCACAAAATACTTTTTCGGTAGATTGCTGAGTGCATAAACCAGTTCTTGATAAGATTTCTCCCTGATGTCTCCCTCACAGCAGCTGCAGCCTCTCCCTACACTAATCCGAGAAGAGTGACGGGCGGCGCTATGTGACTCCAGCTTAAAGAGAGGCTGGTTCACATGCTGCAGTTGGCCAATCACAGCCATGCCAATAGTAGGCATGGCTGTGATGGCCTTTTTGGGCAAGTAGTATAACGCTTGTTGATTGACTGCTTTGCAGCCTTTCAAAAAGCGCCATAAAAATCGCAGAACACCGAACCTGAACCCGAACTTTTACGTAAATGTTCGGGTTCGGGTTCGGGTGCAGAAAATCCTAAAGTTCGGAACGAACCCAAACTTTACAGTTCGGGTTCGCTCAACTCTAGTCATAATAGAAGTCTATGGGCTGCAAAACAGATCCATCCTGTTTCCGATATGCAGGAGAGGACTCCCCTGCATAACGGAAAAGGGACGGATCCGTTTTGCAGCCCATAGACTTCTATTATGATGGAATGATTAACAAAATGCCTCTAAAGGCATTCTGTTATGCATTCCGTCATAGAATTGAGTTATGGTCCGTGGTAACGGAATCCATAACTCAATTCCCCTTTAACCAACAAACGAAGTGTAAACAAATTTCAAAATATGAAATTCGCTCATCTCTAGTTATCACTCAAATGCCAGGGACATTTAATACATCTTTCTTATATACATGTGAAACTTGAAAATTTGATTATCGTGCAAAGTTCATTTATTTCAGTAATGCAACTTAAAAGGTGAAACTAACATATGCGACTCATTACATGCAAAGCGAGATATTTCAAGCCTTCATTTGTTACAATTTGGATGATTATGACTTACAGCTTATGAAACCCCAAAGTCACAATTTTGAGGTACCCTTTGCTCAGGGGGTATGGATTAATTAGCTGACTAGAGTGTGACACTTTGAGCCTAGAACACTGAACCTTTTCACAAAATTCTAATTTTAAGCTGCATTAATGCAATTCCTTTTAATTTGCATTACTGAAATAAATGGACTTTTGCACGATATTCAAATTTTTCGAGTTTCACCTGTAAATCTCATAAGAAAGGAAACATAGTCATTCTACTATATCATGAAACAAAACTATTTTTTTTCAATGTTCCTGCCATTCTATTTATTTATAACACATTGGCATTGGAACAACAGAGGGAATGAATTAGATTCTTCATGCGACAAGCCCTCATTTTAATGAGTCTGACCTACTGTGCCTCATCCTGACAAGGCTAAAAAACAAAACAAGGAGCAGAACCACACTAAATTAGAAAACACCAGGCCAGCATGATTTTGTCGGTTAATTCAGCCTTGAAGGCAAGATTTAGCTAAGTAGAATGTGTTGCCATTTGCGGACATCTCTACTTCGTATTTTCGGTGTCTTGATGTTCCTCTATAATAAAAACAGTATGAATCCTTTTTATTTTTTAACATGCAAGACTTTCCATTAGTGGATTCATTCAAAGCATCCTAGTAAAAAAAATAAAAAATAAACATTATTTTCTATCAGTAAGGAAAAGCAAGTCCCATGGATAAAATCACATAAAATGAGTCAAGCAAAGCACCACTCATCCATCGCATGGCACAGAAAACTGGATAGAAGTTGAGACATAAAAATTGATAAAAATAATATGAAATAACTTTTAGACAAGTACAAAAAAAATAGTACATTATATTGGACATAACAACAGAGGTAATGTACATCATTTTAGGAATTTTTATTAGGCCCCTTGCAGACGAGCGTGCCCGGATTAGGTTGGGATGCGTTGAGAATGCATTTAGTGAAAAATGTGTGATTTCGCAGGTAAAGTCATTCAGTTTTTCCTGCGATCACGTTCAGTTGTTCAGTTTTTATCGCGCGGGTGCAATGCATTTTGATGCGTTTTGCACGCGCGTGATAAAAAAAATTAATGTATACGAACAGCATCTCTTAGCAACCATCTGTGAAAAACGTATCTCATCAGCACTTGCTTGCGGATGCGATGCGATTTTCACCCTTCCTTCACTTCTATGGGGCCCGTGTTGCGTGAAAATCGCTGAATATAGAACATGCTGCGATTTTCACGCAACGCACAAGTGATGCGTGAAGACCAATGCACATGTTGGTTTACACAGCCCCATTGAAGTGAATTGGTCCGGGACCCGTGCGGGCGAAATGCGTTCACATCACGCAGAATACTCGCTCGTCTGCAACGGGCCTTAAAATAAAATAACCATTGGTCAACTTAAAAAAAAAGTATTTTTTTTAACGTAGCCACATGAGGGTTTTTTCTTTTTCCCTGTGGGACGAGATATATTTCATAATGGCACCATATTTAATGTTCTATAAAAAAGATTGAGAGACAAAACTCAATTTATGTTTTTAGGATTTCACTGGCGTTCACTATGCAGTAAAAATGACATAATAACTTTATTTTGCATCATCCTCAGCACAATACAGTGTGGCCAAATTCCTCATACACAACAGAGCTCCATTACTTCACACCAGGGTTGCCAACCAGAAATTTTATTTTTTTCTGGACAAATTAACCCAGAATCATGGACAGCCAACATTTTTTGCAGACAAATTACAAAACCATGTTGAATGATAGAGATTATAAGCAATACATGGCTATAACTCAATATACTAATAGGAACGCTTTACCAGCATTTACTGTGGGCTGTAAAATGATGATAATTAACACCAAAATAACAATGTCAAGAACCACTAGCTTTAAAAAAATCACAGACACATGTCTTTTTTTTTTCACAGAAATGCCTATTTTTGCATTAAAAAAATTGTTTTTACGCATGCAGCGATACCAAATTCGTATATTTTTGTATTATCATAATGAAAACTTTTATTGATAAAAATGTAATTTTAATTTTTTTTTATTTAAAGATTAAAAAAGATTTTTGTATTTTTTAGGTGATCTTAACAAACAATACTTTAATTGTTTACACAATACACTGAACTACTTATGTGTGTCCATGGGGGAAAACATTAGACTGACATGTAAGTTTCTGCTTCCTAAATTATTTGAGGCTGTTAAAGTCCCTAAATTAAGCCACAATGATACACAACTGACAACACTGGCCAATTCCTCAAGCTGATGTTAAGAACTGAGACTTTAGCCAATGTATTTCAGTCAGGAACACATCGGAGCCCTTTTCCACCACCGTCAAGGTATCTCAGCGTGGCATGGGTTCCTATCACTAGACTACCCTACAGTGTGTGAACACGGTCTGAGAGGTGCTAAGATACAACTTACAGCCAAGCTCCCACATACCTCCATAGTGAGATCACTCAGGCAGTGGGAGAGATGATAAGACTGTAAGCCCCGCCTATAACAGGTCATGTGACACAGGCTACCAGGTGCAACAGAATGCTACCAGCAGTACGCACTGGCACATTCTAAACATATCAAGAAAAATAGTAAGTTTCTAACCAAGGTTAGGGTGAGCACACAACACTTGGACCACAATAATTAGGTAAAATGAGTAAAATTTAATTAAATCACAATCAAGCTAAACACGTGTATAATATAAAATCCACATTAGGAAATATTCCATAAAAATCAAAATAAAATCAATTGCAATACTTCAAACCAAAATTTCACACAGATTAAGTTCATAGATGGAAGTAGTCCCTTATATTCACAGAACGCTGGAGTATATAGATATATAACTGCACCGTAATGCAATACTCTACAGCTGCTGGACTCCAATATGAAGTATGCGGATGAGCACACACACAAGTTAAAGATAAGACTCCAAACTCCTGCACAATGTTCAAGTGCTATGTGGTCAGTGGATTCCAATGTGGGCAATTTGGATGCACCAAACTAAACTCCTGCTGTATATGGTGTCTCACGCCGCCGTGTCATTTAGCATAATCTCGTATGTAGTAGGGTAAATGTTTACACTGATTTTGGTCTCATGCCCATTACATATAAAGTTCCACAAGTTGAGTCTTCTTACCTTCCGGTTAGTTTATGTCTTGTGTGTGCGTCTTTGTAGTTGAGGGAGACAGACGAGCGGCGCGGGACACTGCCGGCGTCTCGCTCCTTACTCCTGTAGTTCGCTTACCTGAAATCTCGCGGGACTTGGAGCGTGAATTGCATCCAGTCAGCGGAGAGCAGTGAACTTTCCCAGTTGTTTACTCTGAGTCCTGATTATCCGAATGTTCCTCTATTTTGATATTTTAGCATGGCCATGCATAAAGGTGCGGAGGTGCTTCTTTTACAGGTATGCAGCCCAGACGCGTTTCGGGAACTCTCCTTCCCTTCATCAGTGGTACAGCATCACCTGTCTGCCTCCGCCTTTTATATCCTTGATAAGCACCAAATCCTGGATCACTGGATTCACTTCAAAGGGAAAGATTTGCATGCGTTTTTCGCATGCGTTTTCCATGCGTCTTTTTTGTATATGTGCGTTTTTCATAATATATGCTCCTTCTCACATTCTACACATCTTGTATGAACAAAATTGTTGTTACAGGTTGCATACATAAGTTATTCATATTTTATGTGGTAAATCTCCAACATGAAGTAAAGCGAAGTGGATTACAGTCCACCCTATCATGTGGATACATTAGTTAGACCTGGCTTTTGGTCATTTTAAGTCTCTTGGTGAGGGATTACCAGGATGACTCAGGGTCTCTAGGAATCCAGAGTATGAGCCGTCCTACCATTGGGGTCCACTCATACGGTGAGGAGTCAGGGAGAGGATTAGGGATGCTGTAGGAGGTGACCTTCTCCTTTATTACTCCTTTTGGCCAGGCTGATCCCCTTTTACCCTTTGACACCGCATGGTGGGGGGTTTCCCCCACTCCCCACCGTGACACTCTGGGGACTATGCACTGAAGACATCTATACCCCAACCACTTGCTGACAATGTTCTCTAGTAAATGCTTCAGTTCTATTATACACCGGTGTGGCCTAACTTTTTCTGAAGGAGGACAACATACTACTACAGATGGATCTGGAAAGATTGGAGGCTTGGGCAGAAAAGTGACAAATTAGGTCTATCACTAATAAATGTAAGGCTAAAGGAAGGAACTAAATAGTAACACCCTGGATAATACTGGCATGGAAAATTACTAAAATTGAATTTTAGTTGACAATAAACTTAACTGTAGCAGTCAGTGTCAGACAGCTGCTGCCAAGGCCAATAAGATTATGGGGTGCATCATAAGGGGCATAGATGCATGTGATGGGAACATAGTTCTGCCACCTTGTAAATCATTAGTCTTACCACACATGGAGTATTGTTTACAATTCTAGGATCATGTGCACAAGATAGAGCTGGAGAGGGTTCAGAGGAGGGCAACTAAAGTAATAACTGGAAACGGTGGACTACAGTACCCAGGAATTTATCCAAATTAGGGAATAATTTTACCGGTTACAGTTTGTGGTCGTGGCAACCAAGTACGTGTCTGTCCTACCTAAGCTACCCTACCCCTAAGCGGTCAGTGTTGTGCCGTGACCGTGTCGTGGAGGGACGCCTGAAAGAGGGCAAAAGACATACTGGTAGGCAGAAGTATTTATTGCAAAGACGTTACAAAGCTAAAGTTTGAAATGCTGCCGACATTTCGGCTTCAGGGTGTGGTATGTAACGGTTGAAACAAGACGAGTGCCAACGCCCCAGTTTCTGAATGACATGCGCAGGCACTCGGTTCTTGGAGGCCGCGGATGCCGCGCCTATGCGGAATGAATGGCCCGAAATGGTGGCAGGGTCGCCGCCGGTGCTGGCCACTAGTGACCTAACGTGGGATATGAACTGCTGGGTGGTGAGCGGCACCACCCCGAAGGGTAACAGAGGACTGTTCGGTCCGGCCCCGGACAAGGCGGACCGTAACCGACGAAGCACCGTGACGGGACACCATTGATGTGCTGTGGGAAAGTAGGATATCTGGACAGGGGGTCCCAATTGGGAGGTTTTAGACGTCTTGAGCAGCAATGTGAACCCGTCGGAGTTCTGGACCAGTTGGCTGACCTTGAGGAAATTGTCGCTGCCTGGTGAACAGGTGAACTCCCCAGGTCTCAGGAAGCAGTAGAAGGCCAAGTAGATGGCGGATTTAAGTACCAGGCTGGCCAAAACCCCGAAAGGATTACCGTCCAAGGCATCAGACAGTTTGCGGAAAAGAGGGCCGGTGACCGGCTGCCTGCGTACTTGGCTTTGAGGCCCGCACTTGCTTAAACCCTTGAGGGCGGCTTTGACAGTGTGTAAGGTGAACACTGATGCTAGCTCGGGGTGGCTAAGAGAGAGAAAGTGTTGTACTCCCGCCAGGTATGACCTCACTGTAGCGTGGGAGAGCTTGCGTACAGAGTGGCAATACCCGATGAACGCCAGGATGTACTCTGGAAAACTGGAGTCCTCCTGAGGACATTCTCCTCGAAACCTGCAGAACGTCTTCCACCCGGTGTTGTACGCCCTGGTCGTGTTAGGCGAGAGGGAATGGCGTATTAGAGCGTGGGCCGTCCCAAGGTGGTCGGCTACACTAGCCTTAAGGACTCGAGAGGAGGGATGGTGGCGCCTGTCGCATCTGCCTCTGGCATTATCTGGAAGAAACGAGAGAAGTTAGCCCTCGACAAGGCGTCAGCAGCCCCGTTCTGCGCACCTGGCACATGCGCACTAAAAACATGAAAGTGGTGTTGCAGGGAGAGCTGCACTAACCGTCTGAGAAAACACATGACTTGGCTAGATTTCGACAGTCCACTATTAAGAATGTCCACTACGGCTGTGTTGTCAGTCACGAACAGGACAGACTGACGTGCCCAAAACTTGCCCCAAATGTGGGCGGCTACCACAATGGGGTACAGCTCGAACAGCGCCGAGGTCTGGAGGAAGCCTGGGATTTGTCCCACCTCGGCAGGCCATGCGTCTGCCACCCAGTGGGTGCCGAAAATGGCGGCAAACCCTGAGCCCGCAGCTGCATCTGAAAAGACTGTAGGCGACTGACACGACAGCTCGGGTACAAATAAGGAGACCCCGTTCCACTGGCTCAGGAAATGATCCCACATGTGGAGGTCCGCTAGGGCTTGACTGTCCAAGCACACTGGGCTGTCCTGTTCTGGGGCGGAACTCAAGAGCGCGAGTAGGCGGGATATAAAAGCTCTGCCCTGTGGGATGATGCGCATGGCGAAGTTCAACATGCCCAGAAGAGACTGAAGGTCCGTCTTAGTGACCACGGTCGTGACTGCGAACCTGTGAATGACTCCTCTAATCCTTGTTAACTTGTCCGCCGGCAATCTAGCTAGCATGCGCTGGGAGTCTAATTCGATGCCAAGAAAGGTGATGACTGTGGCCGGGCCTTCTACTTTCTTGGGGGACACCGGGACATCTAATTGGGAAAAGCACCTGAGTAACTTGCCCAGCCCTAGGGGGAGTGCCCCTGGCCTCTCAATCAGCAGGAAGTCATCCAGGTAGTGGATGACAAATTCACAGAGGACTACGTGTTCCAGGATCCAGTGGAGTGCCTGAGCCAACTGATCGAAGAGCCAGGGGCTACTCTTGGAACCGAAGGTGAGCTTAGTGGAGAAATAGTACAGGCCTTTCCACTTGATGCCGTGCCACTGCCAGAGGGCTGGCATGATGGGAAGCAACTTGAAGGCATCCGATATGTCGGCTTTGGACAGCCAGGACCCTGGGCCCGTTTTCATGATGATAGCGATAGCCTGGTCTATCGAGGCATATCTCATGCCCACTTCCTCCGAAGGAATGAGGGAGTTGAGGCTGGGGACCTGGGAGCCGTGTGGGGCCGACAAGTCGATGATGAGTCTCTCCTTCCCGCTGAACTTGCCTGTGACTACCCCCACGGGACTGACTCTCCAGCGTTGAAAAGGGGGCACACCAAAGGGACCGATTAAGAACCCCTTGCTCAACTCGACTTCTATCAGTGCGTCTACCGAGGCGGGATTTCTTTCGGCTGACTGAAGGTTTTTGCACTCGTGTGTGGACTCTGGAGTCGTGATCAGTCCCGTGTGGAAACCCTCGTGAAATCCTGTCACCAGGAACTGAACAAACCCAGGGTTGTGGTGGCCTCGCAAGAATTCTTGTAGACGGCTGATATTGACCACACTCATGTAGCTTTTTACGGATTTTAATGAGCATGCTACTCGGGGGTGAGCCCTGAAACAATTGGTACAGATATGCAACAACCGGCACTGCCCAAAATTACAGGAGGCGTAATTAAAGTTGTTGCATATCTGTGCCCTTCCTAGCTGAATGATGGGCCGGCCCAGCTTGTCTACTGAGCTGGGGGGCCTGAAGACCTCAAGAGGACCAGCTGCCGAGCTGGAGGGGTGGGACGCCGTGCTGACGGCGGACTTGTCGCACCACTCAACCGAGTGGAAGATAGATTGACAGGCGGAACAGGAGGGAGCCTTCAGACCTGCAAAGTGTCTGCAGAAAAGCTCAGTGTCCAGGTTGGACCAGTCGGTGATGTGCTGAAACTGGGAGAGAGCCGCTGCCGCCTTAGCTGCAAATGAGCAGTGGTAGTCGTAGAACGCGGTTCCTCCGTACCTATGACCCAACTCTGTGACCCTGAAGAGATAATGGTCTAGTTCCTCCCTCCTGTCCGGCCTGGCAGTGCAAATGACGTCCCTGAAAAGACTAAATGCCATGACGAATTCCGGGATGGACAATTTGCGGTTGAGCCGGTGGTCGCGGCTCCTTAGTACCACCGACACTTCTCCACAAGCTATAACCCTGTTATCAGAGAGGTCCCTGGATGCTATGAGTAGAGACGCAAGATTGACATCCCTACCCTCCAGAATGTCCTTCCTGATGTTGAGCGGGACATAGTGGGAGGGAGTCACGTTAGGGACGGACTGGGCAGAATGAATGTCTGCTGTGGCAGAGGTGGAGGCGACCGGAACCTCAAGGGAGGAAACTGGTGCGACTGTGCTGCGAGCCTCGATGGACTCCAACCTCGCCTGCATGGATGTGACGGCCGACGTCAGACTGTTTAGCATGACGTGAATCTGAGTCAGCGATGTCTGAATCGTAGTTGCAGGGGGATCATTGGCACTGGGTGCCAGGGAGTCTCTCCACAGCCGATATAGTTCTGCTTTCCTAGCGGTTGCCGGGAAAGGAACGCCCCGCTTTGTCAACTCCGCCATCAGCCTAGGAATTGTCCAAGCACGTAGGGACGGTGTGCTGCCCCTCTCAGATGTCTGTGCTACGACCTCGTCCACCGACGCGTCGACAATGTCCGAAGCACGTGACATAGCGGCTGTGGAAAGAGTAACGTAACATGACCGACTAGCCTGATGGCCGCTGGCACCCGTGCAGCTGTCTAACCACGTACAGAAAAGTGAACAATTGCCGTGAGGTATGCACACTGAACCAGAAGAGCCGTGAAGGAATGGCCAGGAACCGCCACCCGGGAGTCCATGCAAGGAGACCCGACGTACTTACCAACTGAGAATCCCTATGCACTGACTTCACGGAAGTGTAATGAAATGAAAATGACCTGTGCGTTAACAAGAAAAACATGAGACCCCAGCCTGAGGCCAACCACTTCCCATCCCCCGACGTGTACCTCACTACCTTGGTAGCCAAGGAAAAATAAATTGAGATCCCACCAACTTCTCTCAGACTAACCACTGTATAGAACCTGGAAAACAACAACGGAACAAATGCAAAAGAACCAGTCAATGCGTGAGGCTCAATACCAGGACGTGTTCGTGAGGGGTATGGTGACTGGTGGGGGAGGGTGTTTTTTTTTTTTTTTTTTTTTTTGCGTTGATGATGGAAAAAACCCCTACCTATCTAGGCGGCACGGCGGCCCGTGCCAGACTTTAATGTGGGCGGGGAGCGAGCCGTTGCCTGCACCGCCGTGCTCCATGGTAACCACGTGGGGAACGCGGAGTTCCCTGGTACCATGAACCACGTGGGGATGGATATTGGCAACGGCCGACAATCCCTGCAAACATGAGACAAGTGCCACGTGGAGAGCTGACGCATGTCCCTGACAGGGCGCTCAGTGCGGGGCCCTCTCTGTCCCTGGGTGGCGCCGTCCGCCGGCTGAGCGCTTCTGCCGCGTGGGGAGCAGCGCAGCCCTCAGGCATGAGGTCGGCCCAGGGGGCCCCTGGCGACGAGGGCCCCATCTTGCCGAGGCTAAGCGTGCCGCGTGGGGGGCCTCACCGGTCCCTGATGGGGCGCCCAGTGTGGGGGTGCCCCCCTTACTCCACGGGGGGCCGCCTCCCGCCGGCTGGGCACCTCCACCGCGTGGGGAAACGGAGCTGCCCCCTGGCATAGGGGGAGGCCTAATCAGACATGCCTCCCCCCTTCTGTGCGAGACGTGCCACGTGGGGGGCGCACCACTCCCTGATGGGGTGCCCAGTGCGGGGGTGCCCCCCTACTCCACGAGGGGCCGCCCCCCGCCGGCTGGGCATCCCCACCACGTGGGGAGAAAAATGCGCCCCCTGGCAATTGGGGAAGTGTGGTGTCGCCGATCCACAGCTGTCTGCGCTGCCCACCAGGTGAGGGAGCGAGGCAGCACAGGCTGTGTACCGGCCGAGAAGAGGGGGGCGGGAGCGGGCGGGGAGTTTGGCCCTCATGTGACCACTGGCTCCGCCCCCCGCCGGAGAGCGGTGCCGAGCACGAGCCTGGGCGGTGGAGGAGGGGGGTGCCGTAAGCGTGGCTCCATCCCCCCCCCCCCAGAGGCTGACGAGGTGCCGCATGTAGAAACGGGCAGGAGGGGTGAACCAGACGCAGCGTATGGCGGCCCCTACGTACCAAAGGGCCGACCACCGCACTCCTGCCTGCACTTACCCGATCCACCAACAGGACTGCCAGGTACGAGTGCACGCTTCCAAGGACTCTGCACTACGTACGTTTGTGGGAGGGCGCCGGCCGTTTAAGTAGGTGACCAAGCCCCTCCCACAAATACAGGCCAATGAATCGGCCTTACACTAGTAGATTTCTGGAGAAGGGTTGTTGAACAAAGGAGTTATTCATTATATGCCTGATTGGAGTCAGAAAGACATTTTGTTGTCTGACATATGTGTTGTCTGAGAGGTACTCGTTCTCATTACAGAGTAATATATATAATGTATATAGTGATACAGTGAGGGATTGTGTCTGGCAAAGCAGATATTATCGTCCCAGCATGTGCGGCTAGGCTGGTTTCCCATCAGGTGAGGTCAAATACCGGACCAGAGTTTAAGTGCCAGTCCGGGTTTTGGCAGCACCTGGCTGTCCTTAAATAGGCAGCTGGGCTCAGCAGAGCGGTCTCTGTTTTTGTGATCTGAGGTTTTGTGCCGTGCTGGAAGTCTGAGAGCCGCACGCTCGGGAAACATGCCCCCTAAAGCCTGCTGTGAACTACTGGAGGCAGAACTGCCAGCAAGGTGACTTATATGAACTTTCCATTGTGTGTGAATAGTGTTGATCACGAATATTCAAATTGCGAATTTTTATCGCGAATATCGGCACTTCGAGAATTCGCAAATATTTAGAATATAGTGATATATATTCGCAATTTCGAATATTTGAGATTTTTTTTTTTATCAGTACACATGATCCCTCCCTGCTTCTTGCTTGTGGGCCAATGAGAAGGCTACAATATCTTTGACTTTAGTAGTGTTGATTGCAAATTTTCGTAATGCGAACTTTCGAATTTTTCAATTGCCGATTTCCGCAATCAAGAAAATAATGACTGGAGATAACGAATTCTCGAATTCACAAATATATGGTGAATATTCGCCCAAATATTCGCAAAATATCACAAATTCGAATATTGCCCCTGCCGCTCATCACTATGTGTAAAAATAACACCAATACTGCAAAGTTACATGCTGTTTTGTGCAATTGCCTCAAGTGTGAATAAACACTGACGTTTTGAGTTAAGAACTTGTATTCTGCCTCTGTACTGCGCCCGCTTACCCTATCTACCAGAGTGAAACCACTTTCTGTCTCCAATTCACCCAAACTGAATCACCCAAAATTTGGTTTAGAATCCAAACTTTTTGTGAAATTGTGGATGAATTTTGAACCAGTAGAATCAATTTGCTTAGTTCCAATATTAGCCCCTGTGGCACTCCACTGGTTATCGTGATCAAATCTGAGTCTATACATTAATAACCACCCTTTGTTTCCTATCATTCAGCCAAGCCAGTTGTTGACCCATTTACACATTTTTTTAGTACCGAACTTTGCGAGTTCGGGTATTTAGACCCAAACCCGGACTTTTTAACTGAAATCCAGGTTTGGTGTTCAGGACATTTTATTTTCTGTTATAACTTGGTCATAGCGGAAAATAATAGCATTCTTAAGACAGAATGCAAAAGAGTATGGCAATTTAGGGGTAAAAAAAAAATCGCGCTGCCGCTGTGTATGAGGTGAGGTTTTTTAACCCCTAAATTGCCATATTGTTTTGCATTCAGAAATCTTAAGAATTCTATTATTTTCCGCTATGATCAAGTTATAGTGGAAAATAATAAAATGTCCCGAACACCAAACCCGAACCCGGATTTCAGTGAAAAAGTTTGGGTTCGGGTCCGGATACCCAAACTCACAATGTTCGGTACAAAAAATATTTTCCGCTATAGCAATGTTTTAACTGAAAATAGTAAAGTGAAGTTCGGGTCCCTATTGACTTTAATGGGGTCCGGGTTCAGAGTCAAGTTCAGGTCAAATTTGAGTCCCGAACCTGAACTTTGACCTGAAGTTCAGCCAAACCCGGCGAACCCGAACTTCCACGGGTTCGCTCATCCCTAGTACTAACCTTTATTGTGGTATAGTATAAAATGCCTATAAAAAGTCTAGATACACAACATCCACAGCATTACCCTGATCCAGCCTGGGACTCACTTCCTCATAGAAAATGAACAGATTATTTTGGACAGAACTAATCCCTCATAAACCCATGTTGATGCTGTGTTATAAGAATATTTTCAGTAAAATACTTTATACAGAATAGCATCTCTAAGAAAACCTTGAAATATTTTATCCACAACAGCAATTGAATTTACCAACCTATAGTTTCTGTCTCACTTTTTGACACCTTTTTGGTACTACATTTTCTTTGTAACAGTTGTATAGAACAGATCCTGTCATTATAGAATTCTTGACTATAGAAATAAGGATCTGTCTATAATGGTGTTTAATTCCCGCAGCGCTGAACTGAATGCCATATGGATTTTTTTATTTTATTATTATTTTATTTATTTTTTATTATTATTTTTTGTGGGGGCTGTGTCAATTTTAGTGCTTTTTTTAGGCAGCACTGCACTTTTTCCTGGGTTAAGGTGACATTTAATGGATAATTTACATTATCCCCAATTATCTTTCACTGTATAGCATAAATAACACGTTACCTTTATCCTGTGTATTCATACAATAACATACATTTATATACATTTTTTATGTTTTACTACTTTTGCACAATGCATACACTTACAAAAATCATTTGATTTGTGTTGCCATAACATATGAGCCATAGAATTTTAATTTTCCCATTGATGTATTACATACGTATGACTTTAAAAAAAAAAAATGAACAGCCAAAAGTAGGTTTAAAGCAAATTCAGAATTTTTCATTATTTTTACACCATTCACCATGCAGTATAATTGACATGCATTACTCTGCATGTCAGTACAATTATGATGCTATACATATATTTTTTTTCTATGTTGTACTAATTTTGCATTAAAAAAATTGTTTTTACGCATGCAGTGATACCAAATTTGTATGTTTTTGTATTATCGTAAAGAAAACTTTTATTGATAAAAATGTAATTTTACGTTTTTTTTAATTTAAAGATTAAAAAAGATTTTTGTATTTTTTAGGTGATCTAAACAAGCAATACTTTAATTGTTTACACAATACACTGAACTACTTATGTGTGTCCATGGGGGAAACATTAGACTGAAATGTAGGTTTCTGCTTCCCAAATTATTTGAGGCTGTTAAAGTCCCTAAATCACTGTGAAAGGTGCACCACAATGATACGCAACTGACAACACTGGCTAATTCCTCAAGCTGATGTTAAGAACTGAGACTTTAGCCAATGTATTCCAGTCAGGAACACATCGGAGCCCTTTTCCACCACCATCAAGGTATCTCAGCGTGGCATGGGTTCCTACCACTAAGCTAACTACGGAGTGTGAACAACGATCTGAGAGGTGCTAAGATACAACTTACAGCCGAGCTCCCACATACCTCCATAGTGAGATCACTCAGGCAGTGAAAGAGATGATAAGGCTGTAAGCCCCACCTATAACAGGTCATGTGACACAGGCTACCAGGTGCAGCAGAATGCTACCAGCAGTACGCACTGGCACATTCTAAACATATCAAGAAAAATACCTGAAATAAAGTGGCCTAAATGGGAGAAAATGCTCAAAAACCCCAAACACTGTGGCGTGTTTATAACCGGGGGAGCAATTCCTCCGCATGTGATCCGTTGCAAACGGCAATCCCCAGCAAAAATGCATACAATGGAGGATGTTGGCAGCGGACCACATGCACCACAATGGCATCCTACACAAGATAGGATAATGTGTGGATGCAAATATAAAAATACTGCTGGTAGCATTCTGTTGCACCTGGTAGCCTGTCTCACATGACCTGTTATAGGTCGGGCTTACAGCCCTATCCTCTCTCCTACTACATGAGTGATCTCACTATGGAGGTATGTGAGAGCTTGGCTGTAAGTTGTATCTTAGCACCTCTCAGACCGTGTTCACACACTGTAGGGTAGTCTAGTGGTAGGAACCCATGCCACGCTGAGATACCTTGACGGTGGTGCAAAAGGGCTCTGATGTTTTCCTGACTGGAATACATTGGCTAAAGTCTCAGTTCTTAACATCAGCTTGAGGGATTGGCCAGTGTTGTCAGTTGCTTATCATTGTGGTGCACCTTTCGCAGTGATTTATGTATTTTTATATTTGCATCCACACATTATCCCATTTTGTGTAGGATGCCATTATGGTGCATGTGGTCCGCTGCCGACATCCTCCATTGTATGCATTTTTGCTGGAGATTGAAGTTAGCAACGGATCACATGGGGAGGAATTGCTCCCCCAGTTATAAAAACGCCACCGTGTTTGGGGTTTTGGAGCATTTTCTCCCATTTAGGCCAATTTATTTCAGTTATTTTGCTGTTAAAGTCCCCTATAATAATAACTCTATTCTCATCTATCTGCCTTATTAGTAGATCTTCGGCTGTTTCCATCACACTTGGGAAACTTAGAGCAGTTCCCTATCAGTATTTTATTATTACATTTCCTTCCAGGTATCTGTACCACTGAGATCATACAGAATTGGCTTTGCACAGTATTTTACATATCAAACAAACCCTCCCCCTTTCTTATTTGTAGTGAACACATTGTTACTATGCAAATTAACCAGCCAGTCATGGTTATCATCCAGCCATGCCTAACTTATCCCCACTATGTCATAACTCTTTTCCAACATCATCAGTTCTAATTTCTCAGTCTTCTTAGTCAGGCTTCTATCATTAGTATAAATGTGTTTCTCTGTATCTCTACTTTTATTGTGCCCTATTTATCATTTTAACCCCTCTTTTATTTAATTTCTAGTTTCATTAATTCTCACATCTGAACTCTTCTCCTACTATACTATTATTGCACATCTCCAGTCCCTAGCTTAAACACTCCCCCAACCATCTAGCCATCTTCTATCTCAACACCCTCCCCATAAGTTTCAGAACCTCCCTACTGTAGAGCTGTAGCCTACAGAGAGGTTGGCTCACTTCTCCAGGAACCCAAACCCCTCCGTCCTACACAAGCTCTTGAGCCACTTGTTTGCCACTCCAATCTCACACTGCATACTTTATCTGGCGTAAATGCATGGATTAGTAATTAGAGAATCTAGAAACGCTACAGTTGTCCTAAGCCTAAACACTGAAATCGTATTAAGGACTTTCCACCTACCTCTGACTTTGTTCTTGGTGCCAATATGCACCATGAATGATTGGTCTTTTCATCCTCCCTGTAATCTATCAACCCAATTTGCAATATGTCTAAATTAAACTTCAGGAAGACAAACACTCTGTTCGACAATCCTCGTCTTTGTGATAGGTTGTCTTATCTGTTCCCACTATGGACAATTCTATTCAGTTGGCTTTTATCATTCATTTCTCAGTTTCCGGTTCATTTACGTAATCTATTGCATCTTCTAATGATAACAAGGTTACTTTGCTGATTCTCTCCCAGTCTACACAGCAAAGCTCACAAGGCAGCCTCAGAAAACATAAAATTTCATCCTATCATGACTGCTTTAGTGGCCAATGTGAAAACTAGAATACTTCAAGATTTCACTTGCATATTATCTGTCTTGCTCAAAGTCTGTACAGCTGCCATAGATCACTTGCCAACACCTATGTGACCTATTTCTGTTTAGAAGAGAGGATAATGAAATATCTCTGTCTGTCTGTCTGTCTCTTTATCTCTCTGGAAAAATTCTACCCAGAGGAATGTGAAAAAAATTCTGATTCTACAGAAACTGAATTTTTCTTTTTAAATTCTGGTCAAATTGATTTGGTTATCTCTAGCAGGAACTGTATATGGTCAGCACCTCTTGAAGCTGGCGAGCCAAGGAAGGTAAGGAGTCATCCTAGGTCATTGTCTTCCAATCACTGTAATATTTCTATATCTGAAATTCAAAATGGTTGCACCCCAAAAATAACAATCATTCATTCACCAGTCATTCCCCAGAACTTTTGCATCTATATCCTCATGTTTTGGTTTTTCCTCTTCTGAAGCAAGTCGTGCTGCAAAATAAAGAATAACAGTTACTTTCATAAAATAAATGCTCTAAAAATTATTTTAATGGAATAGTATTTGTAGATGTCGTGCAGCTGATCTATGTTTCTACACTGAAGTTGTTTAGTTATACAGTTTGGCATAAAAGAAATGAAGGAAATGTGTTTAAATGAAACATGTTATGGGTAAGATTTTATCGTAAAGGCTTTGGGATATTATTGCAAAATGTTACCTTCTAGAACTTAGATGGATAGCATATTTCCCAGGTTACAAATAGTGCTTTCAGAGCTTGTAGGACAAATATTTAGCACCCATGGGCTTGGAATTATTTAGCATCAGATATAGCACCACTGTGCCAAATAGCATGCAAAGCTAGGTTTGATTTAGAATTACAACTATTAAACCCCGAAGGTTATGAAAACAGTGACAATCTGTTGCAATGCGCAGTGATTCCACATAAAACACTTATGTGCTGATCAGCAGCTTTAAAGTAATTGAAGCAATTTCAGTCAAAGTCCTTTTCAAATATATCTTAAATTAAATCAAGAGACAAAAGTCAGAGGAAATGTGTTTTTATCATCTGTGACAGGAAGTTTAAATGCCTTAACATTATGACAACATTGTTTTGTGATACAGAGCCTTTCCTCAGCCGCCGCACAATATAAATATCAGGAGAGGCCGCAGAAGATAAAACTGGAGCTTTTTTATAGTACATTAAATTAAGCAGATTCCCTTCCCTTTGGTATCTGTCATCATGTTTTACAATTGTGTTTTAATTAAACACTTTTTTATTGCCCTATGTTGTAAGTTATTGTACTTTACAACCAATCTACAGTTGCTGTTCTGCTTTATTCAAAACTTTGAGGCATCTGTGCGTGGTACCCTGCTCTTCTGGGCAGCCCTGTGCATTGAGGCCTCCATACCCTGTGTTCTGTGTCTCTGTCCCTGGGGTTATCCGAAGTCTAAAAGAATCCCCCCCCCCCAAAACCTGTGCCTCTCATATACAGGTCCTTCTAAAAAAATTAGCATATTGTGATAAAGTTCATTATTTTCTGTAATGTACTGATAAACATTAGACTTTCATATATTTTAGATTCATTACACACCAACTGAAGTAGTTCAAGCCTTTTATTGTTTTAATATTGATGATTTTGGCATACAGCTCATGAAAACCCAAAATTCCTATCTAAAAAAATTAGCATATTTCATCCGACCAATAAAAGAAAAGTGTTTTTAATACAAAAAAAGTCAACCTTCAAATAATTATGTCCAGTTATGCACTCAATACTTGGTCGGGAATCCTTTTGCAGAAATGACTGCTTCAATGCGGCGTGGCATGGAGGCAATCAGCCTGTGGCACTG